>NW_008825614.1:5524536-5530580 GCF_000699105.1 Pygoscelis adeliae
CCCGGCCCCGCCCCGGCCCCGGCCGCCTCCTAGTAACGACGACGGACGACGGTGACGGTGGGCTCGTCGCAACCACAGACGCCCAGGCGGAGGGAGAAGAAAAGCAGCTCAAACGCTTCATTAAAACAGAAGGGAAAGCTTGGCAAAGGGGCGTAGCAGTTCTTCCCCTCGCAATCTCGTTTAATCTCCGAAGACAGCTCAGAAAGGAAAACACTGATATTCCCCACAAGTTAAAACTTGGACAGACACCACCTTTAATTTTTTTTTTTTTCCCCTTGCTATTTCTCAAGCCATTACCCCGATGCAGAGAACCCCCGATGCTACCGCTGTGCTTGCAGCAAGGCTTAGAGCAAGCCAATTTGGGGGGGGGGGGGGGGCAACCACTCACCAAAAACCTGAAAAACTACATAGTGCAAAGGAGAGGCATTTACTTGTGAGTGACGCTCTGACTAACACAGAAGAGACTTTGAGGAAAGGGTTTGGTAATTCATAGAGAAACTTTTTCAAAACAAGCAGAGAAGAAAAAATGCGCACAAAGGAACACCCGACTTCCACTTTGTTATCTGAATCTTTACATTTATTTCCTTATCTGTCAAGCGGTATCCTATAAACTGTACATCTCCCATTAGATTACCTAAGTAAATCACAGCAACGGGCTCAAAACTTTAATTGCAGCAGCATTTTTTATTCTCAAACCATGTAGGACGCAGTCAGCTCACCCGCATTTCGAGCCCTGCGGTTTGCAGGCACCAGAATCCAGCAACCATTCCAGTTCCAGGGCAGGATTTTTTTTTTTATTATTACTTTTTAAAGAAAAAAAGCCCAAGCAATATGCCTTCAATTTGCCAAATACAGCTATGTCTCAGTCTCTTGCAAAAAAGAGTTGGAACGCAAGCACAGTAACAGCAGATCGGGACAAATTCATACAAATGTCGCAGTTAACATCCAAAACATCATGTGTCACTGTTTTTCCCCTCCAGCCCCCAACAAGCTTCTCAAAACACATTTCATACACAGGGTCACTGTTCTGGCTGTTTATTTAATTAACATGACAACCCAGCGTACACAGGATTTCTTTCAGTTCCCCAGCTTTGCATTTTCACACTTCAGGCAGACAGAGCAGAAAGTCACTTCTGTATTTTACTTTTTTTGCCAATATACCATAATATACATTTCTTGATTTAACCAATTGACAAAAATAGATTCTAAACCAATTGTGAGTGTTCCAGCAGCAGTGTCTACATTTTTGTGAGGTTGAAGGGGGAAAAAAAAAAAAAGGAAAAAAATTTAAGTAGAGCGGGTTTGCGTAAATGAAGCCATGCAAAAGAAAATAAAGTATTACGTCTGGAATCCCTGGGTGATTTTTCCTGGAGCCTTACTTCAATATTTTATACGGTTGTGTTTCAGCAAGTCACCAGATGACACAACTCCTCAGTATTCCTCGGTTTCTAGTGACCTAAATGGTATTGCCAGCAAATCTTATCAGAATAATTACAGCTCAATAATGCTTATTAGCAGAAGGAGGTATAGAGTATATAACACTGCATGCCTAATAGGAGACCGTAACTTTGACGTACATAAAGTTCAATATCTAGATTTAATCTGCCTTCTCCTCTCCAAATTTTAAATCTCTGTATGTTGCACTTGGATCTCTCCTATTTTCAGGCCAGAGGGCAGGATATGTAATATTAAACATTGGTTATAAGATAAGGGTACATCTGCCCTTTTTTTAGGACAGAATGATAGAGAGCCAGGGAAGGGGGGGGGGAAGCGACGTATTCCTGGCACTTACAAAGCTCTCACTGTCAAACAATGAGAAGAGCAAATAAAGTCTTAATTTTCCCCCGAAAAAAACCTAATACATTTATTTTTCTCCTCAGTTTCTTAGATCTTATCACTGAAGAGATATCTTTGACTATGTGAACTGTTACAGTATTGTCTTCTCATACTCCGCAGACAGGCAGCGATAATGACAGTCCCGGCTCGCAACTTTCCCAGGCTACAGACTGGGAACAGGCAGAGTCACCATCCAGAACCCCATGAAAAATGGTCAAATTGAGCAAAAACCTCTCCGCTGCCGCTGGAGGAAGACAGAGGAGTCTGGCACCAAAGTTACTTATCTGAAAAAATAACTTTTTAAAAGGCGAAACAGGCAGGGAAAGATGTGGCAGCACGAAAACAGCTACCAAGTCTCAAGCCAATCAAAAATAAGTGACAGACCCTCAGGTGTCCCTCAGTGAGGCACACAGCTTTCTACTTCTCCAACTGCCCAGAAGCAGGAAAAGAGCAAAGAGAAAGAAGGAAGGAAAATGAGTAGAAACCCTCTCTGCCCCAGGAGCCAGAGGACACGGATGGGCGTTTGCACATGGAGCTGCTGGCAGCCGGAGACATCAGAGCTGCAGTAGAAACTCCTCCGTCCTGGTGCTACCCACCACCAACGCTGAGGATCGGGGCTTTCCAGCAGGGCAAGACTCAGCACCTCACCAGTGCCTTCTCATACGGGGTTGTGTCACCCTCTCATTTGGGAACTACACAGTACTTCAAACCCTGACGTATGCTGTACCTGTGACAGTCTTCTGACTACGGAAAAAAAAAATCTAAAAAGGCTAAGCAAATAGAACTACTTGCAGCAGCTGCTCTAGCTCATTTAACACACACTTGTAATAAATCCAAGTTAACTGAAAGCTTCCCATTCCACCCAAACAAAACAAACAACAAGCAAGGCTTAAAAGCAAAATCGGGAGTCTTTGGCACGGTTTAAAATTGTCCAGCTACTATCTCCTGTGGAGTATTTTACCCAGCAAGGTGAAATCATCCCTTTGGACTGTTGTATGTCAGGATTAACACACACAGATCAGGGGCACAAGCTCCAGAACACGTGGGCCATGTAATATTTTAACGGGAAACACCAAGACATCGAACACATTTCTGCCCCCCTCAACCTCCTCTCCACACGTTTAGGAAAAACTAAAATGTTTGCAAAAACGTGAAGAAGAAACTCCAAAAGCCATCATCCTGGAGGTACTTGTGCATTTACCGCAAAAAAAAAAAAAAAAAGCACGCATTTGTTCATTCATTCACTGTCTTATCCATCCATTCACAATTTCCCTCTGCAGCCTCTTTCAAATCTGGGTGAGCGAGCCCTCAAGGAGCTGAGCATCCTCAGCCGGCATTGATGAAATCACAGGCAGACAACACTCAGCTGGGAGCAGGATCAGGCTATTACAAAGCACACATTTCTCAATGAGATCTACATGCATGCCAAACTGGAAGCTTTTAATCCAAAGAATTCGCCGAAGTTGAGAAAGAGAGAGAACATACACAAAAATCAACCACAAAAAATAGAATTAAATGAAAAACTAGTAAAGAGCGCTTTTAGAAACAAAAGAAGGTTGTATCTTGGTGTGGTTTGATTTTGGATGGTGTCTTTTTTTTTTAATGAAACAGTTATTCTTTTAATTCTTTTTGGAACTGATAAGCAACTAAGATGAGACGTTTCTACAGAAGGAATAATCTGTGCCATGCGCATTTCCAGCTACTCCTACTAGCAGCTTAAAAAGAAGTATACTTTTAATTTTAAATATGATAATACCTCTATCCGTGATGTTAGTTTGTAATTCCTGGTACTGTCCTTTATATCACTATTCTAGTAGGGAAAAATTCAGATTATAACTGAGGTGTGTGTGACTAAAAAAAAATAAGTTCAGAAATTCCGACTTTCGTAGAATCTCATATTAATACAGTCGGATAGGGAGAGAATCACACTTTGGAAAGATAAAGCTCAATTAAATGCTCAGCAATAGGAAAGATTACATGAGAGGCAATGGGAAACATCTCTAAAACTTCACCTAATGTTATTCACCAAATGAAAGCATGTATTTCAAAGCAATAAAGTAGATCCATTTCCTGATGAAAATTATTGGCAGCTCCCAGACGTATTAACAAGCTATCTTTCGGGCCAGAAACATTCAGGGCATGTTTTTTAAAAACAGGGGGTGAGGGAAGGCCTGGTTTTGTTTATAAAGCCCTCATCTCTATTTTTAACACGTTATATTTAAAAACCGTCCGAAAGAGAAACATTTACCTAGGGCTTCTTTAAGTCTATGGGGAGCTGATTTTTGCTATAAACACAAACTTTGTTTGCTGTAAGAGAGTCCCACTTCTCCCAGCATTTCTTCAAGGTCCTTACAGAGCTTTGTTTCAGCTTTTCCATTTTTCTATCTTGCTAACATTTATTTAAGGGGACAGCTTTTAGGGAGCGAAGTTCACATACACACAGCCACATTGTGCTTAAAAAAAAAAAAAAAAAAAAAGACAAAAAGTCTCCCCAAACTGTAAAGTATCATCCATTTCTGATCACGCAGTGACGCAAGCAATACCAGATCTTGCTATTGATTAACAGTGAGTGAGAACAAAAGAAGGAGACATTTGCCAAAGTCCTGCAGCGGGTGAACTGAACAGTCGCCAGCTAACTCCAGTCCAGCTCCGCAGCTTGGAAGCGGGAATTGCTCGGGGCAAAGCTGACCACTGTCCCCAGGTAACACACCACTGGGAGGGGAAGGGGGGAAGAAATCTACCTTGTTATCCATCACCAGTTTAACATTCTGGTATATATAGATGATTTTAATTCCCTCCATAAGAAAAGAGAAGGATGTGATGACAAACTAGTGAGCCCTATCTCTGAATGATTACATTTAGAGATGTTAATGGAAAAGCTGCTTTTATTTGAAGTGTGAGAGTGGAAACATGTTTAAAACCTTACAAATTATTACTGTAAGAAACCACCAGAAATGCCTAGCATTAGGTATAGACAGTTTTAATTTCTTGCCTTAGATACTGTATTTACAAATTATTCTTACACCCTTCTCCCTCTCTCTCAGTTCCTATTAAAGTCAGAACTGAGTCAGCTTTCTACTTTTTCACACTGCATTTGCCTGGACGCTGAGGTAAATATTTATTTTATCTAAACAAAAATGTTAAATAAATAAGTACATTTGTAAAATAAGCCTCAAGCATATAAGGTTGTCAGGCCCTCTTCTAGAAAATGTCATAACCAACCACAAAGGGATGTAATCAAACCATTTCCAGAAACAAACTAGCCACCCACACCATACGGTTAGATGCCATCACCTGGAAAATACTTAGCTGCTTATCCAGCAAGCAACCTGAAAGAAAACCTTTGGTGTACGGCAATACGCTTCAGTTGACCACAGTGCACAGAGTCATTTTCAAAACTAATTGAAAAAGAAAGCTTAGCACCATTTGCCACATTTTCCCCCAGGTTTCCCTTTCCACCGTTCAGCGAGGGTTGCGCTGACTTTCAATACGCTCAGTTACACCGGACCCATCGAACGATTCTTTTGTGGGGCAATCTTAAATCTCAAGAAAATTGAGAAAGCGCTTCGAGCACAGAACTAAGCCGACCTCGTGTCAGCGGCAGGACTCTGTACAGCTGTGCAGTAAAGATAATGGTGTCTGCTTGTTTCTTTCTCCATTTTTTTTGAGGTGTGCATTTAAAGGAACGCATTGCTGGTAACAGAGTAAGTTTTCACTCATCCATTCAAATCATGACCTCTTAAAGGAAACAAAATTGAGATAAATCGCGTGTGCCTCGTACCGGTTCCCACAACCACAGCCGAGCGGGAGCAACTGATTACACGCAGAGGAACAGCCCTGGGGAGGCAAAGTGCAAAGATGAGCACGGCACTGTGCGGGCCGGCCTCAGAGGATACGGTATCACCCTGATAAGGGACCTCTCCCACGGAGGACAAGCTGCTTGGCATACACCCACCCCCCCTTTAAAGCTTAAAGCAAGTTTAATAGGGCTAAGCTACCTTTCCAGGAAACTACAGGTTTGAAAAAGCAAGGCTCGTAAGTGATGCTGGGAAACCTCAGGGCTGTGCTGAGGGCAGGTTCCCACCAGCTCCGAGAGCCAAGCAGGTACCATCCGCCTCAACTTTCTGCCAGGCTTAAGAAAAGCAAGCGCCGGTGATGGCTGTAAAAGAAAAGAAAACCCCGAGCTCTCTCCCCATCGCCCGCAGCCG
>NW_008825614.1:5533112-5537819 GCF_000699105.1 Pygoscelis adeliae
AAGATGGATGTTTATGAACGATTATTACTATTTTTGTTGTTGTTTTAATGGGAAGCCCGAACTGGAATCCCAAAGCCAGCGGGCTACGGTCCTCTGAAGCGTTATGAATCTCCAGGCTGCGGCTCCATCCAAACCACGCTGTTCCCTTCCTCTACACCCGCCTCACCCTCAGGCCGGAGGGCTCCTCCGGCGGGGCTCTGCAGCGTGCTGGGGGCTGACTCCGGCCCGGATCCCCGGGCTGCCCGAAATTGCTATTTGTACGAGCGCAATCAGGTGCAGGCTGAGAGCCCGTGCAAGATCAGAGCCTTATTCTTAAAGCCCTGGGTCCCACCGAAGGGCATGGAGTAATGTATTTAGCACATAATAATACAAACCACAGAAAAATAAAATCACCAGCTGTGAAGTTACAGAACGTTAAGAGTCAGGAAACGAACAGATTAGAAAACAGAATTTCCCAGCCCTCTTCCCCCTTGCACATCCACAAATCACTAATTTGAGACAGATTTATAGCCTTTACGTATTTATTGGTGTATCTATCTGGATATCATGCCTATCATCCAGGATCTGAGTATCTGAAATGGTAGCATTAGTGAAGCATGTTTTGAATTTTTACTAGAAATGGGTCATAAAAACTGAGTATGTTTTTAAATAATAGTTTTCCAGCCTAACTATTATGGAATATGGATTTATTAGTCATTTTTATGTTTGAAGCTTGGTTTGAAAACAACCTAGATATTGTTAGCAAAGTTTGGCTCTGAGGAATGGAAAGCCTCTGGTTTTTTTAAAGGTTAAGGGTCCAGATTAAGAACAGCTGGAAAAGTTTACAGTTTATTCTGGTGAGACAGCAATCAGCAGGTTGCCATATACACCTAGAAAAACATAGCTGGGTTCCATCTGCCCCAAGCATCAACATCCCAGAGGCAGAATCAGGGCCCACAGAGTAATAATCATATGACTCCTAACTCCTTTTCAGCTTTTAGTAAATCAGATGCATCTCTTTTGGATATTTTTAAGTCTAGATGCATCAAAACGGAGTGCAAATAAATTGCTATTGCAGTACTGGATGACAACACATGCAACAGTTGCAGTTCAGATAGATCAGACCTTTGACCTAATCCTTCCTACCAAGTAGCATTCACTTACATCTTAATTTATCTCCTCTTTGTTACTTTACAATTAGATTTACTGATATCAGAAATGTTGACACTTTAAATAGTCATAAAAATTTAAAAAAAAAGCAGAACTAGAGGCATAAACACCCCCTACCTTTATTTTTTGCTGCACACTCCCTTTAAATGTATGTTACTTACATAGATCAAAGCAGATAATGGTCTATATTCTTTTCATTCCATAAGCTAAAACATGAATTATTCACTTTAGATTAAAAACAGCAGCATTTTTTTGGTTGGACAGATTCTAGGTTAGTGTAAAGAAAGTTATATTCTTTGTAATAGCTGTTACAATAATGGTTTGAGCCTAATAGCAAGTTTTTTTTTTTCAAGAGTGTTGCAAACTCATGAAAAGATTGAAACACAGTTCTGAGCTCTGCCTGCCCGGATCTGTGAGGTTACCGTGAGCCCAACTGGCAAAGTGGGGTTTACGGGTGTTAGGCTTCACTGAGGATCAGGGCTCAAGCCATCAGTGGCTGAGCTTGCCTGAAGCTGGCAACTCTAAGCCAGAGACAGCATCTTTCCAGTCTCTATGAAACGGACTAGACCCCCTCAAGCCATCTGTTACTTTCTGCACTGAAGTTTACGGAAGAAAGTAAAATTTTGATTATTTTTTCCTGGTATCTTGATTCCCACATCAGGGAGCTTTTAGATAACGTGATGAAAGCCAAGGCTTGCGGAAACAACTTCAACAACTAGCACAAATATGATAATCTCTGGATTTCCTAGAAGCACGACTCAGACTCTTACCAATTCATTCTTCTGAGCACTGAGGTTGTATATTGTGCAGTACATGGGAAGCTGAACTTTGCTGTGCTCTCTACCACGTGGGAGTTGATAGAATTACTTCTTCATGTTTCCGAACTAAGTAACGTAATTGACTCTTATTCATCTACTGATAATCTAAGGGTGTTTTAAGCATTTCAGCTGTGAAGATCTTTAACAAAAAGATAGCAGTCATGTAATTTTGGCATCTTCATCAAAATCAATACCAGGTGGGAGAATGTGGTAGGTGATGAGCCAAACAGAAAGTGAGTTTCACAGAAGGTGAGAAATATTGACCATTTAGGAGACTTCTCATGCAGAGACACACAAAAAGAAGGGACACACACACACACAGGGTGTTGGTGTTAGTTCATTCTTCAGGATATGATTCCACCAGGCTGGGCTGTCTACAGATGACAGGTACCTCTTAAACAGTATGTTGAACATATAGTTAGAGTTACCTGAAACCCCTATTTTCCTTCTCTAGTAAAGAGAAATTCTGGGAAGGCAGGCTCTACCCCTGCAAATAGTGAACAGCTCAAGACTTCATTGAAGTTCTGGGGATTTAGGCTTTTCAGCACTTGCAGAATCAGGCTCCTTTTGATGAATAGACACCTATAATAACCCAAAGAAAATGGGAACCATTACATAAGATAAGGTCTTTGTATAAATGTGCTGGAAAAATATCAGCCATTCACCAAAGAAACTGCCACTTGCAGAAGATCATGCTGTAGTTAAAACCCAGCAATACCCTTCTATTTTCCATTTGGAGAGCAGTCTGCCATGGTAATGCTAGAGATTTAGAGACTTCAAAGGAGGCAAACCCAAGAAGTGTCATGGTTACCATCACAGAAGGGTCTGGAAGAAAATAAAGGTGAATGTCCAATTAGGTAAGAAAATCAAGAGATTTACCTGAAAAAAAAAGCAGTTTGCTCCAGACAACAAAGAGCAGGAGATGTAAGGAGGTTTTGGACAGCTGACTGTTCCCCAAGACATGATTGTCGGTCTCAGAACCACTTTGTCCTTAATAATCACAGGCTGTCATTTCTTGATAAAGCAACCTATCTTTTCTCCCAAGTTAAATGGTAAATTAGTGGAGAAGACGAAATGCCTTTTATTCATTACTGCGTCCAGCGGGTCGTACTCTTATCTAATCCACTCAAGGGACTTTTCATGAAGCATCCATGCTGAACATGTGATTCTCCATCTAAATGGGGAAACAATGGCTTCCCTGACCATTAAGGAAAGGAGGAAAGATTTCCTAACGGAACTGCTTAGCACAGCTATACAGACCAGACAACCACCATTTGTTTGGTTTGTCCACACTTCCCTACGGTCTTTTCTCATACCACGGCTGGTTTGCGGTCACAGTAAGTGGGCCACAGCTGGTCTGGGAAACCACAATAAACACGTACAGGGCCGTATCCCTTAACAGGTTACATGGACTGTCCTTCCAAAAGTAATACAACAAAATGGAAGTCCCAAATCATGCAGAAATGCTGTGATCAAGCTGAAGTGACAAAAGGCTCTTCTGGGGATAAAGAAGGAATAGAGAAAACCAAGTAAATTCCACACCATGTCATACTGGAGAGTGCCATGGGGGGAAATAAAAATAGAGGCAGCCTCTATGACTTGCTCATCCAGTTTCACTTGTATCACTCTTGGTCTATACTGGAGGTGATTATTCATTTTGATATTTTTTTTCTCTTCCTTCTTTCTTGTAATTAAACTTTTCTCACCTTCTTATGACCTTGCACAACATGTGTGGATAATTCTATATGGATTTTTTTATAATTCCACTGAATATTAGTTTACTGAATAAAGTTAAGTTTGCCTAATTTGTGAAAAACACTGTGATTAAAACTTATACATGATGGTAATGTTCTGGACTTTATTGACACTTTTCTCTGTTAGGATCTCAAATTATTTTGCAAACATTAATGAATAATTCACAGTGCCTCTGTTTAAGTCATCTCAATCCTCAGAAGCTTAGGTGGTGACCAGTAGGTTGCATGATAAATTTATAGATGCCTGTCTACTGGAGCACTTAAAAATATGCTTACTTTTTAACATGAGCGTTTTTCTGACTTCAGTGGCATTTCACAAAGAATATCACATGAAAGTCAATTTAAAGTTTTGAAAATGATAAATTTGTCATGTAACTCAGTAAGCATCCAGATTATTAGGCAGTAAAAGATTTTATCATGTGAGTTGTCTCACTGATTCAATGATTTTGGTAGTGAATGTGGCATTGAAACATATTTACCATATGAATTAGATTAATTTTTATACCATTTTTCAGCAGGGAAATAGTAAATAATGTTATTTTGTGGTTGAGTGCAGGCATACTCACAACACCCACACTGCATCTGCTTCATGTAATTCACATTTTCAAGGTTTTCTTCATCATGGGATGACTGAGGTACGTAATGAACAAAAATGAAGTCCTACATTGTGGAGACCATCCATTTGATGACAAATACCTTCATCAAATTTATTCATTCATGAAAATTTCCATTGCCTTTCATTGTGGTGTGCATAGAAAGAATTACGATTACAGTATTAGGAAAACAATTACGATATTCAGGCATTGTAAAAAGTGGGCTGTGATTCAGATTTTGCTGAAGTATAGAAGTGAGTTTTTCAGTCTCTGAAAGTCTACTATACTTTCATTAGAGGCATTTAAGAAAGTACAGACTTTATATTTCAAAATAAGTATTAGTCAGAAACGAATGGATTACTTTTAGCTTACTAGAATGGTCATGATATAATG
>NW_008825614.1:5537849-5547071 GCF_000699105.1 Pygoscelis adeliae
AGAGTGTGACTGGAGCCTTTTGTAGGGTATATCTTTTGTAGCTTTTGTATATTATTTTTTGTCTATGTATCTCTTGTTGATACACGTGTATGGAATATTGTGCTCAGGTGGATTCCCAGTGAGGGTAATGCAACCTGCTTACAAGGTTGGGGTAATGTATTCCGGGCTGTCTTCCCTATTTTAAATGCAAACCTCCACCTGGTTTTAACTGCAGGGAAGTCACAGGATGTTCCTCACTGACACATAATTTTAACGGCTATTAAAAATACAATGTATTCAATGATGCCCATGAAGGGAAACTAGTTTTCAAAGAGTGATACCATTTTATCGCAACTGAGAGTTCACATTTTGCATAGGTTTTTATTGCAATATTGAACGTGATGCTAGCCTACAGAAAATTAATCACCTGTGCTTTTGCCTATGAATATAAACAATACTTTAACAACATACTCTCCTGGAACAAGGCATGTTTACCTTTGATACACAAACAAGTCATGGAGCAAGTAGACCTATAGGAAAATGAGGTATACTGAGGCAGGCAGAAATCCTTCAAAAAAACCCCTTCCTTGTGAGGGGCCCAAGTGCAGCCCCCATGTCCCCCCAGGGTTTGGCAGAAAGGGGTCCGTTCCCACTGACATGCACCGAACCTCGTCCACATGGGCTGTCTCTCTAAGACACTGCTGCTGAGTATTGCCTGTTGCGGTAGATAGAACACAAGTATTTTTAGCAGTGTCTTGTTATTTTTGAAAGAAATATTATATAGTGACGTGATCACAAGCAGCCTTTTTTTTTTTTTTAAGATGGTAATCAGAATTAATAATATTAGAATGATTGTCCCAGAAATTTGGTTTGCTAATTTTTGCTAACATTAGATAATTATGCCATAAATTTCTCTCTTTCATACATGTAAGTTCAGGAAAAAATAGCTGAAGAAATGCTGTATGTTATAGTTTTAAAGCTGCCTGAGGTAGTGCTTTTGAAGGCAAACATTCAACTCCTTTTAAAAGAAATAATTGCAAGTACTTTGGCTGTTTGGTTCAAATCTGAACAGGACCCTCTGTTTATTTTATGCTTCAAATAGTGTTTAGTTTCCTGATAGCTAGGTTAAGGTTAACTCTTCCACTATTTCTTTTATTTTAATTAACATGCAGGTACTCCTAGATATGCATGATTTTAAGTTGTCAAACTGTTCATTCAACAAATCTAAGTGGATACATAAATGTTTGTAGGATGGGCCCTACTTCCCAGACTTTCATTTCACTGTAGTATCCAGCTACTTGGCCTGTAAAGACCAAGTATCCCCTTGACTTTCTCTTAACCTTTTTTTTTTCCTGATGCTTAAAAATACTCTGCATAAGGTACAAGAAGGTCACAAGTTCATCAAACAGGAATTTCAATGCTGATGTTGAGCTTGCCTCTTTAACATAACCTGTTTTGTGACAGTCCTGGGAGATGACCCCGAAAAATCGTGTGATATTTACTAACATGCGGTACTGTCTTTGGTGCCAGTTCCATTTTATCTTGTGTCACAGAGCTCACACTACCAAAAATGTTAGCAAACAACTATTATTTTTAAATAGTTCTGTATGTACACTAGGTTTTATGCTTTTTTTTTTTCTGGTTTTGTGATTTGAAGGTGTGTACACAACCTCTTGACAAGCCACCTTACAAAATGGGACAGATACTTTCAAATCATCTTTTCCTAGTAAGACAAACAAAATGCATTTCTGCTTAAATAGCTGAGGAACAGAAATGTAGGCTGAAAGTAAGTTTTAACTAGTGTATTCCAAGAAGAATGACTAAATCTTTCAGAGTAAAGGGATGCTAAGAGTGAATACTTGTCCTACTGATTAACCAAAAAAGTAACTCATTTCATTGGAATATTTCTCACTAGCCATGTAATGCACACAAAGTTACAGGCTCATTAATGACTTACTGATGACAGCCTCCGAGTCACGTTAGGAAGCTGCTTTTAGAGTGGAAAAAATTGTACGAGCAAAGTCTTAAAATAACATGCAAGAAGCACAAGATCTTAAATTGATCGGGGATCAGATTGTTGCAGTTAGAATAGGTATCTAAAGATGCAAATAAGTAGGATTTTCAAAGACATTGTTTATCTTAAGGTGCCTGCATCCAAAAATTCTTCAGCTACCCCTACAGTCCTCTGCTTCCAGTTTTAAATCAGGTGCCTAATGTTCCACTTCTGGGCATGTCTAGGAGTCTTGTATTGTCAGCAGAGCTGAATTCTCCATGTCTAATTCATGCCTGGCAGGATCCACAAGCACAGTTCCTCCACCTGTGTCACTTGAGGGACTGTATCCCAGAGGCATGTGGTAGTCGTTTGTAGTGGATTCCCAAAATCACTAGTCACAAAATGTGGAGTGCTGGGTAGCAAATTCTTCTCATTCTTCAGAGTGCCTTGAATTCCTGGCTATGGAATATTTTGCTACTCTTGCAAACTTTGTTGATGAACCTGTTTCACTTTGCATAAATAAATAAAAAATATCTGTGGTAAAAAGAGAGAAGCAACGAGTACGATTCCGCAGCCTTGTGGCAGGAACATTCACTGAGGGGCAGAGACACCTGGATCCCAGCCCCTGTTCCAGAGGCTGGTTTATATAAGATTTATAATGTAAATGTTGAATGTAAGATAAAAAATGTATTTAAAATACATAAAGCAACCACTGGAGCAGGGACAGGTGTCTCTACTCCCTCATGAGTACCCCTACTTTTTATGGTTGCCAGCTTCTTTGCCTATGTAGGCTGCACACCCAAGCCTTCATATGGCTGGAAGCCACAATATACATCCATGCCCCATATGCTTGGAAGTGGAGGGAAGCACGAGCTCTCAGCAGGAGTTGATTGTGGCTCTTCAGGAATTCCACCAGCCCATTACTGGGTCAGACTGCATTAGCCATGCAGTTGGGTCCTAAACAAATGTAATAATATCATCTTCAATAGCCTGGGCTGCCAGACTCCATCCCATAAACAGAAATTCAGATTACTCCACAACCCACTGCACCGACTCACAGCACCAGAATTGATCACACAACCAAGATGCCCCTAGAAACTGTCCTTGACCTGCTCAAGAGCTGTACATGGTTCAGGGCTGTGTGAGCCTCTTCTCAAGAGGGAGAGATTTTCTCCTGAGTTAGAAAAGAACTAGCCACACATCAATGATTAAGGCAACAATTTTTTTCAGTAGTATATAGTATACATGTCAGTGTTTGATAGGTGATCATGCTGTCTCTCAAAAGAAAGAATCCTTAACTATTTCTTGTAAGTTGGCCCCATTTCATGTCAGGGTGCGAGCGGGGTGAATGGCCTCCTCCACAGCTTTTCCTACAGACTAGTGATTAAGGCAGGATACGTGAAGGTGCGGGACAGGTCTGGGGTCAGGAAAGGAAATTAAACCCAGTCAGTTGAAAAGTCACAGAACAAAAAGCACAATGTAAAATCCATGAGCCAACCCCAAAGAAGGGATGAGAAGCCAAGACTTGCTTTCCCCCTTTTCCCTACTCCTAGGTGTATTCCTTCTTTACTGGGCTGCTGCAGGATCCTACCTTCTTGCTCGCTGTCTCTTGGGCTTTCTGCATCCCTCATGTTGTAGCTCCCTCTTGGGGATTTGGTCCCAAGTGATTAACTGAGAAACAAATATATCAAAAATATCCCTAAAATAATTCCGGCCTTTGAGGTTGTCTCACTGAAAGCTATATCTTGTAATGACAGTTAGACTCATGAGCCTTTACAGGCTCCTTCTGAGAACGGTATCCTAAATCCTGAAATCTTGACATTTTTAATGAGTTCTTTTTAAGCACAAAGAGGATATAACTAAATCTGAGATGATCTAAACACATCCATTTTAATATCAGGTTGTTTCATATGTTTAAATACTATCTATCTCCCCTACCACCACCAAAAGGAGTGACATTATCTATTCTAAGACTGTGTACTCCTGTGTAGTACCAGAACATTTATAGATATTATATTAATGCTGCAAGATCTCACACCTGTCATGAGATGATTTTAATAGGAAACCGAGAAACTCACATGTGTGCTCAAGTGGCTTGCAGGCTCACACACACCACAGAGTAAGATTTAGGCATGGTACAGGTGGGTTTAACCCCAATAAAATCAAGGGAACTGCATATTCCCATCTCAAATCTGAACTGACTCACACAGCCGTTCATACCAGTACAAGAACAGAAGGACTTTTAACAGCAACTTTGTGGAGCTTAATGAAATTTGTTTCCTAGTCACACTAACTCCTTCAATTTGTTTCCAGGTCTAATACAGGGACCATATGGAGAGAGGCACAGAAAGATAAGCAGGCGTTGCATGCCATTACTCACCATCTGTTTAGGCAAGCCATGCTGAGCTGAACGAGGAACGGGTCATGGCTCCAACAACATTCACAGGTCAGAGCCCCTCTAAGAGCCAATGTGGACTACAACAGCATCTGGCTGCCAAGGACTGCATGGGGAGGTTTTCCTGGGGTTACTGTGAGAGATGAGGACAGCAAGTGGTCAACTGGCAAGGGAGGAGCAGTGGATGAAGGTAAATCAGTGCCTGAGAAGCGAAAGCCTGTGTTGAGAGCAGGGATAAAAAGTGAATGAGTGATACAGAGGTAGACAGAAAAGGCATAAGTGATACGGCAGTATAAGATGCTGATATGCAGATTTTGACTGCAATACAAAGCCCTACATTTACTGAGAGTTGGAGATTTTGCCCTAAGTTTCATAACCTTACAATGTAATATTAATCCAACTGGCATTTTATCAGTGACACCCTTGCTCAGCATAAATTATAAAAATATGAATGTATGTTACATCATATGGCATGCGTTTGCCGAAGATTTATAGATGAACTTATCCACTGTAGAGCTGTGTTCTCGGAGAACCTGCCCTGCACTTCCCTGCACCTGCAGAGAGCTGGGAACGGGAGGATAATTATGAGCATTGAGAGCCTAAGCCAGATGTTCCAGGAATGGAGAAATTTCATCTTTGGTTGGCTGGCCTCTAAAGGCAGGAAAACAGAAAAAGGAAGTGTCCGTGTTTGAGCTGGCATGTGCCACGCAAATCCTTGCCTAGTCAGCGCCAGGCCTCCGCTGCTGGCAGCCGGCCGCCGTTGTGCTCTTTGCCTGGGGTTATTACCACAGACCAGGCAAGTGCACAGCCAAATACAGAATGTACGGGGACGGCTGAAGTGTTAAAGGAAATACGGCTGTGAAATAGGAGCGCATGCAAATGAAGGGAGTAAAAGCCTTATATCATATACTGACTTAACACCTTCCATAGTGCGTTGCTTCAGAAAGATTCGGTGTCACTTCTGTGCTTGGATCACTTAGACTTATGCATTTTAGCTTTTTATCAGAATTAGTATATAAGAAAACATTCAGCAGGTATGTTTATGTCTTGTATCTTTGTGTTTTGTTACCAAGATGATTCATATTTTTCTTTTTAAGCAAAAAGAACTAAATAAAAGTCCCTATAAAAGTCCCTAAAAAGGGCCTTTTATAAAGTCTTTTATAAAAGACTAATAAAAGTCCCTAAAAAGAGTCCCTATCTATTAAATGACCAACGTTGGACTTATGTTTTTCCCAGTGTTGGAAACATCCATTTTTACTTCCTGTCAGCATATTAAGCAATACCAGTAAGGCAGTGCTGCTTACAATTTAGAGCAAGAATTTCCACCTCAAGACAGCAGCCTTGATTCCTAAAAGTATATGTTGTAGATTGAGGAACAGGATATATTCTAAATCATACATTTCAAATACTTCTTTTCAGTTCCTTCTTCTCTCAATTTTCTTTTCAGAAGAGCAACTTGGATACACAGTCAGTTTAATAATAATAAATAAATCCTTGTCAGTCACTTCTGACTCTTTTTTCATTAATTCATGCAAAACTGTCAACATGTCAGTGGACTGCAGTGCTTGATTTCAGAGAGGTCTGAAGGAGGAAGGAAGGCATTATGGCAAATGTATTATTGAAAACAGAAATAACTGAATTGCACGGAGAGGCATTTTAAGATTGAAATAACAAACACTCAGAATGAATGAAAAAGCCCAGCTGACGCAACAGTGACAGGCACAGAAATGACACTGTTATGGAGTTAACGTCTGGTTAGTATGTGTTCTGACAGAGTTCACACTTTTCACTCTAATGTGAAAGACGAGGACTTCTTTTTATTTTCTATTCTCCACTGATGAAACATCACCAAGCGATCACAGTGCAAGTTCTGTGACATGTAACTATCCAGCCTTTGGGTGGAGAAAGACCCTTCTACCCCAATTTGGACAATCTCTTGGATCTTGACTGTGGGATACCTGATGCTGGAGCTGTGTCTAGAGTCTCCGCAACACCACATCGCTATACGTATTTCCCTTCACTTCTCAGACATATCCCCCACTTCCACACATTTGAAGGAAGGCTTAGAGGGTGGCCTTACAAGCTGATTCACTTACGTCTCTACCAGATTCTTCCTCTGCTCAAGGAGGAGGTTGATGAGCCACTTTGCAGAACTTAAGCCGTTTACTGAGGGCAGCTGCTGTGGTCAACAGCTGAACTGCAGATCCTCCAGCAAGGCTGCGATGCCCAGAAGGGCAGCTGAAGGCACACAAAAATGTCAATGAGAGAGGCAATTCCCTTAAACACCTTGGTTTTCATTGTTTACAGGCTTAATTTAACCAAATGAACAAAGGGGTATCTATCAGTACTGTTGTTAGTAGTTGTGGTGGGCTGGTTTTTATGGATAGGTCTTTGTTTGTTGTTGTTTTCTTAAGTAAAAAAGAGCAAAATCAAAAGTTTCAGGGAGGTGGAAAAGACCGACAAAGGCCGTTTCTTTGCTTCAGGATTAAGGGGGAAAAAAGCTTGAATGACTGATTAAAAGAAAGCTTCTGCGAAATAAGGGAACAATAAAGATGCACCACGGACCGAAGTCCTTTCCCTCAGGATCATGCTTCATTAATTAGCACCGCTTGAATAACCATTTTTGAAACAAATGTAGGGGATATTCTAACCTCACTTAGAAATCTGAAAATTACATAGATATCCTTCCTTAAGCTTGCTTTATTATAAGTTCATCACCTCTATTGAAATTCTCAAGAAGACATAGGTAACTGGCACTACTTAGTTTGATCTTCCTTGTTTCAGTTGCACACACAGAGTCTTGCAGGTGGACAGTTTTACCTCACTGGAAGCTGGTTCTCAAGAGCCCGGGGCTGGATAATTTCCCATTTCTGGACAACCAACATTGTGAACAGTTAATCAGAAGATGTAACATGTTTTATCTCCTACCTGGTGCCTGCTTGTGGAGCAGATTAGTTGTCCAGCTGAAGTTCTCACAGAGTAACTGAAGACGGGAGTTGGGTTGTAATTGCGACTCCTGTGCCTGTGTAGCAGCCTGTTGGGGCAGAAGCGACAGCAGCAGGCGGCAGAGAGGCAGGCAGCAGCAATGCTCCCCCGCTTACCCAGCCGGCAGGAGAGATGCTTGCATCCAATGCACTGCATGATGGTTTTCTGCGGACTGCAGATTTCAGTGTGTAACTGGACTGAATGCCAAATGACAGGCCCAAATTTGGGATTAGTTTGTTACATTATTTAAAAATTCCTATTAAATTTGGAAGCTGCTGAACATACTCAGTGCTGTGTGGAAGGTACCCAGAATCAAGTGAACCAGAGCCTGGACTGCTACAAACCCGTAACCTGAGTCAGATCTGCCAAGTTTCACAAAATGCTTTAATCAACTTTGAATCTTCCACAACATTTCTAAAATTTTAGTTGCACCTCCTCTAGATAGCAATATCTCACCCTAAGAGAGTGAGTGTTTTTTTTTTTTCTAATAATTGTTTTCAATTTCTGTACTGTTTTTCTCGGTTTCAGAAAGACATGAGCAGGGGCTCCACCCACATTTCCATTCATTGCTGGCTAAACGAACCTTCATGCCCAAGTGAGTTTTGGAGTCAAGCCATCCCCACTTATCCTGCAACTTCAGGAAAGCCCTGCTCATCTTTATAATCTAGAAAGGAGGAACTTGAATGGCTTTTAGAGTACTGAATGTGCAGAGGTGAACCAGAGAGGCAGAAATCCATCATCATATTAGGTAATTCAAGCTGCAGAGAGACAAAAGGGATTAATTTAGAATGTGTGATTCCCTCAAAGGGATGGTACACTAGTAGAGGACTAAAACAGGAGAATTAGAGCTTAAAACAAAGAACAGTTCCTCATTCATAAATACAGTGCAAAAAAAAAAATCACTAAATAAGACATTGGTTTGCTCTCTAATGTTTGGTGGCCATCGCATGGATGATGCATAGTTTATTCCTTGTAAAGCATTCCAGTGATTTAGTTAATTTCTGTCTTTACTAAATAATATTAATATTACTAGTGGAGAATAGGTGGGGTTTCTTTTGTCGTGTTAGATAGAAAAATCATTTTCTGGTAAAGCTATAGTCAATGTCTGACCATTTGCTGGTTTTAAAACCCTTGTAAGTCTTTTTGATTGGTTATGAAGTATAAATTCCCATGTCACAGCAGTTAAATGCTGTATAACTAATATCTGCATTGGTATGGTATTCTTTGTAACTTTACTTGTTCACTTCTATTTCCTCCATTTATAGTTTGAGTTTGTAAAATATGTTGAGAACCTTCAGTCTGAGGGGGACTGTAAGTTTAAGTTATCACTGCTTTATAAATCCCATTCACAGCAGGATTTAAAGATTGCTACTTTAAATCTGGGTGAAATGCATTCTCTTCGACAACTTATATGCATTTTCAAAACCACGTACAACAGAAAAAATCCAGAGTTCAAGTGGATTTTGAACAACCAGACTTAACACAATGCTGGGCAAATGTATAGAAGATCATAGAGTAGCTTGGGTTGGAAGGGACCTCTAAAGGTCATCTAGTCCAACCCCCCTGCCATGGGCAGGGACATCTTCAACTAGATCAGGTTGCTCAGAGCCCCGTTCAACCTGACCTGGAATGTTTCCAGGGATGGGGCATCCACCACCTCTCTGGGCAACCTGTCCCAGTGTTTCACCACCCTCAGCATAAAAAATTTCTTCCTTCTATCCAGTCTAAATCTAACCCCCTTTAGTTTAAAGCCATTCCCCCTTGCCCTGTCGCAACAGGCCCTGCTAAAAAGTCTGCTGCCAACTTTTTTATAAGCCCCCTTTAAGTACTGACAGGCTGCAATAAGGTCTCCCCAAAGCCTTCTCTTCTC
>NW_008825614.1:5547753-5561788 GCF_000699105.1 Pygoscelis adeliae
CCAGGTCCCTCTGGATGGCATCCCGTCCCTCTGGCATGTTGACCACACCACTCAGCTTGGTGTCATGTGCAAACTTGCTGAGGGTGCACTCGATCCCACTGTCTATGTCATTGATGAAGATATTCAACAGTACTGGTCCCAATACGGACCCCTGCGGGACGCCACTCGTCACCAATCTCCATCTGGACATTGAGCCATTGACCACTACCCTCTGGATGTGACCATCTAACCAATTCCTCACCCACCGGACAGTCCACCCGTCAAATCCATACCTCTCCAGTTTAGAGAGAAGGATGTTGTGGGGGACCATGTCAAAGGCCTTACAGAGGTCCAGAGAGACGACACCTGTAGCCCTTCCCGTGTCCACTGATGTACATAAAGAGAATGCAGCAAATGGCAGAGGGCTGAGACTAGAGGACCCACTACTCCGCTAATTTCTTCTCCTTTCCATAACCATAATGCAAGTACATGAAGACATTTCAGGCAGTTTCTTAGGTCTATAGCTTCAGCATCTAGACAAGGTACCCAAGCTGGACACTGGCTATCTGAGCTTACACTGGAAGAAAACCTAGGCATTTTAGTTCCCTTTTTTCCTTTTCTCTGCATTTAGTTGCTTTAGACTGTGATGTCTTTATGATGGTAGCATGATTCTATATTCCTCCTAGAGGACTTACTGCAGTGTCATTGCTATTTGACTAGAGTATTTTAGCAATACAACAATACCACAATACCACAATAATTACAGAAGTATTTATTATTTAAAACAGGACCTCGTGTAGGAGGAAAGTAACATTTTCCGTGATATTGCTAAAAGTAACTGCACTCCAGTATTCTACAGGTCCAAAAGAGATGAGTGAATCTCGGAGTAGAGAGTTCAGCCCTTCCTGTCCGTGCACTGGATTTAAGCCTAAAGCCAAACAAAACTGTGAATTGTGAGATGTTTTTTATTTCATCCTGTAGTCAGCAGCTGGGTCTGAAGCATAATCAAAAATTGCCCAAGTCTATATCAGAGATGTTTTAAGACAATCTCTTAAATGAATCTGGGCCATTTCAAGTTCATAATGAAATCTTAATCCAAACAAGTTTCATACACAGATGACACTGATCTAAACACAACTGATAAAGAAAAAAAATAGGTATTTCAGTCTCAAAAGTGACAGAATAGTTACCTGCAAAGCAAGAAACATGCGGCAGTGATGGATCAGGAAGCTATTAACTAGTCACAGTAGGTACAGTTCAGCAAGCTGAATTTGGCATCTACTACCATATATCATTGCCTTTATTTTTAACATCATGTACAAAGGAAAACTTTGAAGAGATTGCTGTGGATTGAAGACCATCTTAAGTGCAATGTGGTACTTGAGCAAACAAAATGTAAGCGTACACCCACACTCTGGATATCATTGTTATATTGTCTTACGGAACAACTGAGGAGGCTTTGCTAGCACATTGAGAAATTAGACACTTTTTCCCACTTAGTGAATATGTTTTACTGAATGATATTAGTTAAAATATCCCTCCAGTAACAGTAATTTATTTGCATTCCTAAGCATGCTTGCAGGTATGTGTAATGGGACACAGGCTGTTAAGACAGATATTGCAGTAGGTATTATTTCAAAGTTTAAATCACAAAAATCTGTAATACAAAGATAAAAATCTTTTAAAGAATCACATTTGTAAAACTAGTGAATTAATATGCTGACTGAGACTTGCTTCTGACAGGTCCAGCACATTACATTCAGATACACTGGCACAACTGAGTCTGTAGGGAGTCTAATAGTCTCTGAGAATGTTCAGAGTGACATTTGGGATAACAGGGATGAATTTCGGCCAGGTCTTTCATATGCCCATTTGCTGCTCTATATTTTTGGCTCCAAGTGCATGCCAAGATCAAATTCCCAGACTTTCTCAGTGCCCGAGCAAATATTGTTAAACCCAGATTTGGAACATTCATGAAACACAGACGCAGCACGTTACTGTACAGGTCTGCTGTCGCACAAGCACAGTCAGACAGCAGGTCATGAACCAAGGGTGGCATGCAGAGCCTTAGGCAGCTTTGAAGCATCCTGTGTCATGAACAGCAAGATTGCATCTCATCGATGATGTGTCATGAGATATTCATAAAGGATAACTTTATCCTGGTGAGATTAATCTCCTGTGAATCTTCCAACAAGCTTGGGGAGGGGGAGACAGGTTCCTCTAGGCAGCAATTTAGTGACTAGATCAGACTCCTGCTCTGAATGGCCCTTTAGGGGAACCTCTCTTCCCCCTTTACTGTGGAGAAAGCCTACAATGCTGAGCTTGGCTCAGTTAACAAAAACTAGCAAAAAGCTAGGCTACAATTTGCATTTCAAATCGCCATTTTCCTCTCCCTCCCCTCCCTACTTGAAGCTGATGTGGCCCATGTTATTTTAGCTGATAGATGATATCAGATAAAACTGTAACGGAGCAGAGCACACAGGAGTTATGGCAGGCTGCTCTTGCAGTACAATTTCTGAAATCAAGGCTAGAGATTATGCTTGCCTCAAGAGGGGCTCTAAGGGCAGGGGCAAGCCCCTCACTACTAACTTTTCTGAAGGAGATTCAGCCAAGAAGATGTACAAATGTCTGAGATGCCGTCTGCCATCTAAGTCTCATTACCTTTCATGAGAAAGATACTGCTGCCTTCCTTTATGATGAGCACCTGTCTGTGATTTTAAACATCCAGAGAAATCAACTTCTTTCAAAGATGGATTTTCAGTCCAGTTACAAAGGCCTTCTTTTTCCATAGAATATATGCTAATACCTTCACTCTGTTCTTCAGAATGTAAACTTTGGAAAGATAAAGGTAATAGAATAGATGATTATTGTTGTAAAAAAAAAAAAAAGGAGTTGAAGGTTTTTAATTAAAAAAGACAGAATGAGTTCTACCTCAGAGAGTGCTTTATGGTGCTCTAACAGTACCTCCGTGGCTGATGCCAGCAACAGGAGAGAAAACGCAGAACTTCTCAAGGGTCTTGTTTTTTTCTGTTTCCTTCTCTCTCTTTGTTACAGGCTTGGTTCATCTTATTAAAATTATTTGTCTGGCTTAGTGCCTTAAAGCACAAAGTGGGATTTACAGTGCTTCATCAACTTAAGCTGAAGCCCCAGGAAGAGAAAAAAAGGGGGGGAACAAACAAACAAAAAATCACATACACAAAAAAAAACCCACACCAAAAAAAAAGAAAAAAAAAAAGAAAATCTTAGTATTCACATGATGGAGTATACTGGTAAGGACACACCCATATAGGTTCCCAGCCAATGCTTCTTAGGTATCATCATTTAGGGACTGAAACACAGATATTCCTGGAGACCAGTTACAGCTATGATGGTATCCAAAGTCTTTATTTTCCTTCAAATGCAAAAGTAAAAAAGAAAACTCTGTGAAAATGAACAAATAGAGTTCCAGGCTCCAAAGCAGCACTACTTTCAGAAAATACTGAAGTATCATCACCAAAGGAAAAAAACTCCAAACCCCAAAATAAAAAAAACACCTAAACAACCAAAAACAAACAAACAAACAAACCCCAACAAGCTCTGTCTTGGCTGGTGGAAGAATTTACCCTCACTAAACCACCAAACTGGAATTTACTGTCAGAGTGAAAGTTGCCTTTCCAGATTAAAAAAAAAAACCAAAAACCAAAAAACCCCCAGCCATCTGTTTAATGCCAACATTAACGAAGTCAAGCTCAGCCCACTTCAAAACAAGAAAGCCTATCTAAAAGAGTTTAGAGAACAAGTCCACTTGTAAGTTGAAATACTGATCAGGATGGAGAAGGATGGTGTAATAGACCTATGTAGCCTCTTTTGCTTTTTTCAGTTATCAGGAACACATCTTCATTAAATATTCAGAAGAATCTGAATGTTTTCCTATCTTACTCTGATAACATACAGAACGTGTGTGTACATGAGAGAGAGAGAGCGAGCGCAAGCACTTTTCTTCCAAAGACATTAAAATTCATTCAGGATATAAAAATAGTTCTTACATCACAGCACATCATGAAATATTTCTGAGTTTCCTTATGACGCTAGACTGTAATAACACAAAACAAAACCAGGACATTGCTGCATCCTACATATGTGGTCACAGGTACAGTTGCTTGTTGCATACGAATTTCTACTCTTGGGCTACATCTGCAAAGGAATATTCAAAGTTAAAATAAATCAACTGAAGATATAAGTCAATTACTCTTTCAGACACACCTTTAGACAATATAATTATAGCTGAACAAAACCATCCATTTCTCCTGCACTTTGCATGAAGAAAAGGTTTCTAGGCACAATATTTGGAGCATACATCCCCAATAGATTATTTCATCAGGCTAAACCTTACTTTATTAAAGATAGGGAAGGAATTTTCATCCAGTGCCTAAATTATTTTCCTCCCAAATTAAGATAAGAGTTATGATTCTGAAAATGTTTGACACAGAGGAAGAATTGCTTTATTCAGGGCAAATGCATCCATTAGGAGAATAATTACTTAAAAAAAAAATAAAGTTCTGCATCTTCCCTTCGTCAAGCTGATATGGACTGTGGCACCAAATCATATATGGTCTGTCTACTTTTAAAACCTGCTGTTATCATTCACTGACAATGAATAATAGAAATATATTGCCACTTAAATACAATATTGTAGCATTATTTGATAAGTAACTGACTAAAATATACACATACAAATTCATGGTAATAGTAATAATAATGAGCTTGCACACAACAGCGATATAAAACTGTATCTTCACATTATAACACTTTGGACGTTGACACTAATTATTTTTAGAACCAGTTTTGAAAATGAAATGATGGGGAGAAGAGGGAGGGAATATATCACTCCTGGGTACTTGAAATAAAACAAGTTTTCAGACATATGGCCACTGTTGCCATTATTGCCTCTTAATATTTTACATAAAACAGATGCTTTTTGAGATACTGGTCAAAATCCAATCTAGCATAAAACAAAAACCATATAGGACATTCAATTTTTAACATGTTCTTTCAATATTTAGTTCCCTGTCTTGCAAATACATGTACGGAACTTCTGCATATGGGCAGGCTTACTGGACTGCATACTTGACTGGATCAAGATAAAAATATTTACATACCTATATATACATAGATGTATGGATGTGTACATATACACATACACACATATATACATGTATATATATGCCTTGGTAGATTATATATGGAAACTCATTCCAGCTACAATTTTGGAAAGTGTAAACTGGGCCCTCAGTAAAAATGGAGCACCAAAGGAATTTAGACTTTCACAAAACAAAACAAACCACACTGATGGTTTACATTATCCATATTTCTGATTTAAACCCAGCTTTTTTAGGATGAATGAGCTACTGAATTTATGACTCGTGATCAGGTTTGGCTGTACTGTATCACATTATTAAGGGCACATTATTAAGGCTTGCTTTCACAGTTGGTGCTATTTGTTTGACTTATTGATTAACATAACTTTCATTAAAGTTTCTGAGTATTTGGAGGATGTGAATAGATTTAGAATTTTATTGCTGCTTCAAGAAGATGAAGCAGTTGGACTGTTGTTTTCTTCTAAATTAGAACAGAATTATTCTGCTAAGTTATCAAACTCTGTGTCACTTGATATGCTTTTTAAATTCACTACTTCCTTTATATGATTCCTTAAAGGGGAAATCCAAGTTGAATCCTGACTATGAAAATTTAATTTCTCAGAGACCATTCTGAGGTTCATCTCTCAGATTAAGAAAGAATATTTTAATTAAACTCTTTTCCCATGCCCACCATTCATAAGAACTCCATATGACACTAAGAGATCTTTCTAGAAACAATCAGAAGTTGACTTTGAAATGCTTTACTGTTAACATTTAAGCTTACAATATAGAAGGGATGAACTCGTGCTTCATCAACTTAAGCTGAAGCCCCAGGAAGAGAAAAAAAGGGGGGGAACAAACAAACAAAAAATCACATACACAAAAAAAAACCCACACCAAAAAAAAAGAAAAAAAAAAAGAAAATCTTAGTATTCACATGATGGAGTATACTGGTAAGGACACACCCATATAGGTTCCCAGCCAATGCTTCTTAGGTATCATCATTTAGGGACTGAAACAGAGATATTCCTGGAGACCAGTTACAGCTATGATGGTATCCAAAGTCTTTATTTTCCTTCAAATGCAAAAGTAAAAAAGAAAACTCTGTGAAAATGAACAAATAGAGTTCCAGGCTCCAAAGCAGCACTACTTTCAGAAAATACTGAAGTATCATCACCAAAGGAAAAAAACTCCAAACCCCAAAATAAAAAAAACACCTAAACAACCAAAAACAAACAAACAGACAAACCCCAACAAGCTCTGTCTTGGCTGGTGGAAGAATTTACCCTCACTAAACCACCAAACTGGAATTTACTGTCAGAGTGAAAGTTGCCTTTCCAGATTAAAAAAAAAAACCAAAAACCAAAAAACCCCCAGCCATCTGTTTAATGCCAACATTAACGAAGTCAAGCTCAGCCCACTTCAAAACAAGAAAGCCTATCTAAAAGAGTTTAGAGAACAAGTCCACTTGTAAGTTGAAATACTGATCAGGATGGAGAAGGATGGTGTAATAGACCTATGTAGCCTCTTTTGCTTTTTTCAGTTATCAGGAACACATCTTCATTAAATATTCAGAAGAATCTGAATGTTTTCCTATCTTACTCTGATAACATACAGAACGTGTGTGTACATGAGAGAGAGAGAGAGAGCGCAAGCACTTTTCTTCCAAAGACATTAAAATTCATTCAGGATATAAAAATAGTTCTTACATCACAGCACATCATGAAATATTTCTGAGTTTCCTTATGACGCTAGACTGTAATAACACAAAACAAAACCAGGACATTGCTGCATCCTACATATGTGGTCACAGGTACAGTTGCTTGTTGCATATGAATTTCTACTCTTGGGCTACATCTGCAAAGGAATATTCAAAGTTAAAATAAATCAACTGAAGATATGAAGTCAATTACTCTTTCAGACACACCTTTAGACAATATAATTATAGCTGAACAAAACCATCCATTTCTCCTGCACTTTGCATGAAGAAAAGGTTTCTAGGCACAATATTTGGAGCATACATCCCCAATAGATTATTTCATCAGGCTAAACCTTACTTTATTAAAGATAGGGAAGGAATTTTCATCCAGTGCCTAAATTATTTTCCTCCCAAATTAAGATAAGAGTTATGATTCTGAAAATGTTTGACACAGAGGAAGAATTGCTTTATTCAGGGCAAATGCATCCATTAGGAGAATAATTACTTAAAAAAAAAATAAAGTTCTGCATCTTCCCTTCGTCAAGCTGATATGGACTGTGGCACCAAATCATATATGGTCTGTCTACTTTTAAAACCTGCTGTTATCATTCACTGACAATGAATAATAGAAATATATTGCCACTTAAATACAATATTGTAGCATTATTTGATAAGTAACTGACTAAAATATACACATACAAATTCATGGTAATAGTAATAATAATGAGCTTACACACAACAGCGATATAAAACTGTATCTTCACATTATAACACTTTGGACGTTGACACTAATTATTTTTAGAACCAGTTTTGAAAATGAAATGATGGGGAGAAGAGGGAGGGAATATATCACTCCTGGGTACTTGAAATAAAACAAGTTTTCAGACATATGGCCACTGTTGCCATTATTGCCTCTTAATATTTTACATAAAACAGATGCTTTTTGAGATACTGGTCAAAATCCAATCTAGCATAAAACAAAAACCATATAGGACATTCAATTTTTAACATGTTCTTTCAATATTTAGTTCCCTGTCTTGCAAATACATGTACGGAACTTCTGCATATGGGCAGGCTTACTGGACTGCATACTTGACTGGATCAAGATAAAAATATTTACATACCTATATATACATAGATGTATGGATGTGTACATATACACATACACACATATATACATGTATATATATGCCTTGGTAGATTATATATGGAAACTCATTCCAGCTACAATTTTGGAAAGTGTAAACTGGGCCCTCAGTAAAAATGGAGCACCAAAGGAATTTAGACTTTCACAAAACAAAACAAACCACACTGATGGTTTACATTATCCATATTTCTGATTTAAACCCAGCTTTTTTAGGATGAATGAGCTACTGAATTTATGACTCGTGATCAGGTTTGGCTGTACTGTATCACATTATTAAGGGCACATTATTAAGGCTTGCTTTCACAGTTGGTGCTATTTGTTTGACTTATTGATTAACATAACTTTCATTAAAGTTTCTGAGTATTTGGAGGATGTGAATAGATTTAGAATTTTATTGCTGCTTCAAGAAGATGAAGCAGTTGGACTGTTGTTTTCTTCTAAATTAGAACAGAATTATTCTGCTAAGTTATCAAACTCTGTGTCACTTGATATGCTTTTTAAATTCACTACTTCCTTTATATGATTCCTTAAAGGGGAAATCCAAGTTGAATCCTGACTATGAAAATTTAATTTCTCAGAGACCATTCTGAGGTTCATCTCTCAGATTAAGAAAGAATATTTTAATTAAACTCTTTTCCCATGCCCACCATTCATAAGAACTCCATATGACACTAAGAGATCTTTCTAGAAACAATCAGAAGTTGACTTTGAAATGCTTTACTGTTAACATTTAAGCTTACAATATAGAAGGGATGAACTCATTAATTATCATAGAATCATAGAGTAGTTTGGGTTGGAAGGGACCTCTAAAGGTCATCTAGTCCAACCCCCCTGCCGTGGGCAGGGACATCTTCAACTAGATCAGGTTGCTCAGAGCCCCGTCCAACCTGACCTGGAATGTTTCCAGGGATGGGGCATCCACCACCTCTCTGGGCAACCTGTCCCAGTGTTTCAACACCCTCAGCATAAAAAATTTCTTCCTTCTATCCAATCTAAATCTACCCCCCTTTAGTTTAAAGCCATTTCCCCTTGTCCTGTCGCAACAGGCCCTGCTAAAAAGTCTGCTGCCATCTTTTTTATAAGCCCCCTTTAAGAACTGACAGGCTGCAATAAGGTCTCCCCGAAGCCTTCTCTTCTCCAGGCTGAACAACCCCAACTCTCTCAGCCTTTCTTCATAGTAGAGGTGTTCCATCCCCCTGAGCATTTTCGTGACCCTCTTCTGGACCCACTCCAACAGGTCCATGTCTTTCTTATGCTGAGAGCTCCAGAGCTGGACGCAGTGCTCCAGGTGGGGTCTCACAGGGGCAGAATCACCTCCCTCGACCTGCTGGCCACGCTGCTTTTGATGCAGCCCAGGATATGATTGGCCTTCTGGGCTGTGAGCGCGCATTGCTGGCTCACGTCCAGCTTTTCATCCACCAGTCCCCCCAAGTCCTTCTTGGCAGGGCTGCTCTCAATCCCTTCATCCCCCAGCCTGTATTGATACTGGGGGTTGCCCCGACCCAGGTGCAGGACCTCGCACTTGGCCTTGTTAAACCTCATGAGGTTCACACAGGCCCACCTCTCCAGCTTGCCCAGGTCCCTCTGGATGACATCCCGTCCCATTGGCATGTCGACCGCACCACTCAGCTTGGTGTCATCTGCAAACTTGCTGAGGGTGCACTCGATCCCACTGTCTATGTCTTTGATGAAGATATCAAACATTATAAAAATATTGTAAAATTATGGTGTTTGTGATTATTCCCAGAGAGTGAACAAATGTTGAAATTAAAAGCAAGTAAGCACAGAATAATTACCAGAGCTAGGAAAGTGGTAGAGTTATTTCTGGTATGTTTTAGAAAGCTAAAATACATACAGGTATAATGTAGATAGAGAACTATGCTAAAATCCAAACTCCACCGAAGTGCTCAGGCCTACTGAATTCACTTAAGTCTTCTCTCCTAGACAGGCATGTACAGAATAAGAAAATACTTAGTTAATATGAGAATTAAGCACATGCAAAATTGCTTTTTCTGGGCAGGGATAGCATTACTCGTGTCCTTAAACTGACACATATTCTGAAGCGCTACATATAATTGGGACCTTACAAAAGAATACTAGGAAGTATAGGAAAAAAAACTCAACAAAAGAACTGAACAAAGGGAAAGATGAACTGTGAACCAAGTTTACATATATTTAGTGAAATAATAAGGATACTTCACATTTTTAGAACATTGTTTCTGCTACTCTCTCTAGAGAGGGTACAGATTTTTCAGTTAGGCGTCAAACAGCTTCATTTGAAGCTGTCTCTTGCAATATACTTTATTGAAAAACACTAATAAACAGTTAAAGGTCATTAAAGGAGAACATATACACTGAATAGAATAAGTGGCATAAGAATAAACAATTTTTTTGACCCATGTATAATATAATCTTAAACCACAGGAGGTAGAGCTAGCTGTTGTCTATATAGCGTCCCAGCACTTTATGGAAATATATCCTACAGATCTCAGAGAGACTTGTTTTATAGGATCATAGAATCATTTAGGTTGGAAAAGACCTTTAAGATCATTGAGTCCAACTGCAAACCTAACACTGCCTAGTCTATCACTAAACCAGGTCTCTAAGCACGACATCTTCGTGTATAGAATCATGTATCCTTTATGTATAAAGATACAATAAGGATCATCTTCTAAAAATAGCTTCTAGTTTCTATTTCTTCTAACTGTTATTCCTCAGATTCTAGTTAACACTTACAAAATATCATTTATTGAGAAGTTTCGGAAGCTTTCCAAACTTCCAGAATTTAGGCATCTCCAAGGAGGAAGGCGGTTTGGAAAAGTTTTCCTGAATTTCATTAGCGTTTCTCAGTGAAACATGTGATATTCCTAATGCAGCCAATGAAAGTCTCATTCATCTGCCCTGTGGCCCAGTTTTTTCATCCTGCTCCCAGTTAGCAGCACAGAATTATGAAAACATGTGTCTCTAATGGTGAACAAAGCTATCCTATAATTACTATTAAACAAACGAACAAAACAATACAAAATACAGCAGTCAAAGGCCAAATTCGCTGCTGTGTGTAAATATTAGATTACTATTTAAAATGTTAGCCCTTGTCTAAATAAAGCTGTAATTTTACTTTTCCTTGGACAGCCATATCATGGGCATAAGCCCTGAAAGCCATCTGTTTTGAGAAATAAAGTCAATTTGTAACTTCTTTACAGGTTTCCCACCATCCTCCGAATGACAAAGTCATTATTCATTATTGTTTTCAAGGAGAGTAGCTTTTAACAGATATATAAACAATTACTCTAATCTCATTTACTGGCAATAGAGATAAGTAGCACAAATTTTGCTCCGAGTTACACTCTTGTATTTCTTGTGCTTAGTCTCTTGTAGGCAATCACAGAATGCATTATTAGAGAACTGTGCAGAAGATATCTAAAATGAGATAATAAATTTTAGCCGTTAATTTATTTATATTATTTATTACCTTTTGGGTCAAATTAGCAGTTAAAAGAGTTTTGAAATTTAAATTATTTTGGAGCGGGTCAGGAAATTACATCTTCCCCACAGAAATGTTAATGAAAAATTGGTATTCCAGGTTTCCATCATTCCTCTGCTAATACGGGTAGGGGGGGGGAGAAGAAGAGGAAGTTGTCAATGATGGAAGGCAATTAACATAAAATGAGGTTTAGTTGAAATCTAATTTTCACCAGAAAGACCATTCTTCTGTTGAGAAAACAATCAGCTCTGGTGCTAAGAAAATAGCACAAATTTTACACAAACTATCAAAAGAGAATGAAGACTAAGCTAATTACTATAAATCAACTATGAAGTGCCAAGAAGCTTCCAATCATTTAGAAAAATTCTTACTCGCACTTTGGGGTTAGTGTATCCCAGCTGTAATTTACCATTGAAATTACATACAGATGCCAGTAATTCCAGGATTAGGCACAGTCCCTGAACAAGAACAACAGGGAATACAATTTATTATTGCATTTGATAGCCAAAGTTAGAAAGGTTTAAGGAAAAAAAATATATATACCGGCAGTTGTAGCTTCTTTAAATTAGGAATATTCCCTGTGGTTGGACCGTCCCCAGGAAACTTAGTAATTGCTCGCCTTACATGACTATTATCATCCTCTTCCTGATGGAAAACCACTGGGCCACCTAATTCAACAAAATTGCAACGACAGTCAAGAAAACTTACCAGATCTGTTGATGAATATGGTATATGGCTCTTTTGCAATCTCATGAAGCCCCTACTGCTGATCAACAAATGATGTATATTTGATAACACAATTTCCTTGGTAAGAAACTACAAGCATGATGGCATTCTCCAAGTGACTACAACAAAGCGAATCAAGGATAGGGAAGGATGGGAAATGGGACTGTGATATGATTTTGATTTCAAAATCTCCATGGAATGAACAATAATAAACATGTTTTTGCCCCCTGTAGGATAAGGAAAATTACATAAGTAACATGACCATATTTGATTAGGAAATGATCTAGAATACCAGAACTCTTTCAGGAATTTGGTCCAATCAACTAGATGATAGGTAACCTAAGAAGTGACGGCAGAAGGCAGCAACGTTATTATGTTATTAAACTCCTTTCAGCAAATATATCTAAGCACAGAAAAAGCTATTAGGCCTCTCACTCTAGTGCAGTCAAAGAATTAGGGTCAATTCTTCGTTTAGTAATAACAGTAACAGTACTACAAAATTATTCTAGGGAAAATATACTTCAAATATATATATATATATATGAATGTCTTACTTTACAGCCCCTGTAAGATAACCGAGTGTATTGAAGGTGAGTTATATCACACGAAAAGTGGAAGAGAAAGCAGGGAGTGTCATGGGTTTTGTTTTCAAACACCTTTGTTTTATGATTTGATTTCCCTGCTGGCTGAGAAGTCACAAGCTTGGTTTTTCTTGGCTTCTCTTTAAAATAATCTTACTTTCTACAGCTATATATTTCCTTTGCCTTTCATGTAACTATAAAATACTTGGTTCAACAGGTGAGACACATTCCAGCTCGCAGGTGTCCAGACACAGATCCCACCAGTGCTGGCTGTGAAGGCCATAATTACACGCGGGTCACATGTGAGCTTCCCAGAACAGGATCAAAGGCCAGAAGTAGTTTCACAATGCCTGGAAGGAAAATAGTGTGAAAAGTGACTTTACATAGCTCTATCAGAAGGTATTTCGTCTGTTAGCAGCACAGGCTGGATACATCACTTCAATATAATAAAATTTTTAAAAATAATACCAATAATTTTGTTGGAGCCATCAATGACGCAAGGAGAAAGTGGTAGAGCAAAACAGGTGAACAACTCTCCTTCCAAAAGGAAACAGTATCAAAGGCACAGGGGAGAAGGAGACAGAGCCGGAGAGGTGCAGCACAGGGAGGAGAGAAGAGGCAGAAGAGCATAAGGCAGCAGCAGCCTCTGAGGAGGATTAGACCACAGGAAAGTTGAGACCCACTGCTAGAAAGTTCCCCTGTGAACTTCAAGCAATTGTCACTGGGAGATGTACTTTCTCTTACAATTTGCTTCTAGAAACAGTATCCAAATACACATGTCCAGACAAGTAGACACATTACTATATTTTGGGTGTTTGGACCAGAACCTTCCAAATATACATAATTTTTAAATCTGGAGTTTTATTTCAAGCATAACTTCATTATATTTAAAATTTGGTTTAACCAGTTGCAAATTGAAACTCCTATAACCTATATTTTTCATAACAACCTTCGTTACTTGGATTCTAAGAGGAGCAGTTAAAAGAATGGTTTTCTCAGGAAAAAGTTGCCATATCGTATTGCTGCCAATTGCCGGACAGACTGCACCTGCCTCCAATACCCACCGAGTTTTGGCCATCATCAAAGTAAACAGGCAACGGGTCTGATTTGACAGAGCAGTTCCCATGCCTGTAAAATCTCACCAGATTTCAGTTCATCCCAGCAACCCTCCCCCTCTCCCCACCCCTAGCAATCAAATCCCCATGTTTTAGCTTTCTGCAGTGAATCCAGTGCAAATACTCACAAATACCTAATTACTGGAATTACATAGCTCTGATGCCTATTGCAATTCAATTCTGTCAT
>NW_008825614.1:5561817-5568007 GCF_000699105.1 Pygoscelis adeliae
ATTCATGCTTTTTTGTAGTTTTGGTAATAATTACTTAGTCCTGCGGAAAGGCAGCTGTGTGCTGACACTCAGACCCCGCGTCAGTCCAGCTCCTTGCTGGTGTTAGCACACAATGTGTCGGGGTCATGGTACAAAGTGAAGTTGCCTCATTAGCATCTCTTGACTGAAAAGGGATAAAACTTAAAATGAATCCATCTGTTTTCAGTACTGCTTTGTTTATACTTTCTAATGCTGGGTTTTGGCAGGCCCAGGCACTATTTATTCATCATTGTTGTCACTTATCCATTCATCTAGCCACAGAATTTTGAATAGGAGCGTTCACTTACTCAGGCAAAATTTTCTCTGCATATTTGTTTGCCTTTTTGGATACAAGTGCCAAACATTTATTTGAAAGTGAAATCCTGAACAGCAGTCACGTGAAAGAGAAGAGACTGGGAGGGAAAGGGAATTAGGTATGTTTGATGGCACTCGAACTGTAGTTTCTGTCAACAGATCCTGCTTTTTTTCTGCATAATGATCTTTCTTCGCTGTACTGGGAACCTCTCCCCCATGCTGGGAAAGAGCAAGACATCTTGGCACCTGTTCGCAATTTGCATGTTTGGCAGTGGATTTTATTCTTAGGCATATGCAAACATCTCCTATGGTCTGCAGAAAGGAATCCCTTTGAGACCCAAATCAAGGAAGAAGAGAATTACAAGGTGGATGGACACACATAAAATAGTGGAAAAAACACTGGCAGCTGCTTAGAAAGGAGCTGTGCATTACGAAAGGGCAAGCAAAGGGATAGTAAATACAATATGTACATTGCATAATCTCTCCACAAAGGCAGAGAATAGTCGTGGTGGGGAGCACTGGCTGAAAAAAGGATTTCCAGAGGTTACAGAGAAATGATTGTGCCCATTCAGGGCTTCAGTGACTTCTCAGTTAGGGTGCAGATGATGGTTTCAGTCACAGTCATTAGAGTTAGTGTGTACAGAAAACATGGCTTAATTATCTGATTTAAAATGTCTAAACAGATAATGGGATTGCTGAAATGACAGCTAAAAGTTCTTTGTTCATCAATTGTATGATGAACTATTTTCTTCCCCCTGAAAATCCTTGTCATACGAAGGTCAGAAGGGACAAACTAATGAGGAAAGATTAAAATAAAATAAAAAAATCTGTAGCCTTTAGAAGTCACAAAGTCCTCATGAGATGTCATTTCACTTAAAGTCTGAGGTGTCTGAGCCTAAATATTTGTTTATTTAGATATACCTGACCATTCTCTTCAGCTTGCAGAAATTTACCTATTTCTGTGAATATTTCAATAATATAGTCCAAAACATCACCAGAGCTGTAGTCCACAATTCTTTAATTTCTTCACATCATTAACTCCCTTAAAACTGAATCTCTGCTCACTGCAATAAATCTTATATGCAATGTAGTTAGGCAAGAATCACTCAGAGGGGAATATCATTAGTAATAAGTTATATGATGCTCAGCAGAAGAAATGTATGTATGATATTTTATACATAATTTGGGGACTGGGAGATTTTGGCTGGCAAGAACGAACACTCCTTATTTTTAAGTAAACTTTTATTTATATAACCTCTCCTCAAATCAGATGTTATTTCAATGCATCTGTGAAACTACACAGCACTGATGTAGTTGCACAGATTCAGAAGTGGAGTCTTCTATTATGCCTTACTAAATAGTGGTAGCTGGATCATCTAGTAACTAATCAAGACATAATGAATGCATTCATGTTTGAAAAATCACAAGAAGTGGAAGTTACTTATTGCAAAAGTGAGGTACTGTGAATAGAAATCAACTTGAAAGTAACAGGATAAGGGTTAGAATGAGTTCATGTAAATAAATAAAATAGCGTAGTGAATAATGTTTCACTTGCAGAAGGATGCATATAGGCATTATATGATACATGCATTTTTCAATTTTAGTTATATTCAAATGAGAAGTTGCAGAATCAAAACATAATTTTTTAAAGAACTGTAAGTAAAAATCACATCTACATAAGAAACTCCAGCTATTTTATCTATTGTAATTTAATTCTGGGGAAAGTATTTTCAGCGTCATCACAGCGCTCAGAGATCACAAGCATGTTATCTGAGTTGTTGGACTCCTCATCTTTAAATGAAGCTGCTCCAGAGTCTCGAAAGCCACAGCATTTGGGCAAGAAGAAAGCTGCATTACATTTATGCTAACTTTGACTTTGTTCTGACGTTACAGTATTTGGACCAATAGGTCTTCTCCATCGCGTGGGATAACCCCCTTTAAGCCTTCCCATCAGCTAAACAGACAGGGCTGGCAGGAAGGAGAATAAAGAATAGATCTTGATCACATTTCCTCAAACATTTGAAGAAGATTAGTCCCTCTGATAGCTGACAAATGTTTCCCTCTTTGCTGGAGACATTCCAACTCTCCCACTTATTCTTCGAAGCCTGTGATAATTTCTAGTTTTTTCTTTTTAGAAAACAGTTTGCATAACAAAAAAGATCACTTCTTCTAAGCTCCCTCAATCCTTTTCTCAAAGTAAAAATTTTTATTTATTCAACTAGGAGTTCTAGAGGGCCATTCAATTCTATATTACAAAGCATTGTGCCTGTTTTCAAAGTAACATCTCTCTATAGCTGCCTTCAGCATTCTAGCTGTAGTGAACAATAATGCAATATTAAGACTGCAAGATGAAGAACTCAGACAAAAATGGAAAAAGCCAAAAAAACCAAACCAAAGGAAATAAAATGCTGCTCCTCAGATTTCATCTAAGCCAGCTGAGAGGTCTCACGTATTCCATTGTAAACCTTAGGAATTAAAAACATGTAGAGAATAGTCTCTCTGGCCTGAGATACTAGTCAAAATTCACAGCTTTGAGAGATTATTTATATTAAAGGGAGAATTTGAGGGTTATGATATGCTTGGCAAAATGCACCCAACTTCTTCTTCTGGCCTTCTACTTTCGACGCAGAGAGTTAACAGGTGATAACCGGGCTCTTTGTTTACAGCAGGGTAGTCCATAAAGCTCTGATGTGACCTACACGCAGACTAATGCATTTGGCAGTAGATGCATCCCCTCAGCACTTTTTGTTGCATTAAGGGCATTTGGTCATCCCTCCAGTTGAGCTTCTAAATGTATTTTGCCCATTAGTTGGCTTTAATGCAAACTCCAGTTTTCTTTGCATCTGGTTTGCCTGTCATCAGGCATATTTCTCCCTTCAGTGTAGCACTGCTGCATGTAGGCAGTCTGGCTCAGTTCAGTTACTGTTCTTTTAACAAGCATTTAAAGCATCTATATTATTACAGTGGTACATAGTAAAATATTATATGAAATGGATGGTTTTAGGGCTCTGCAGTATTTTATTGATGAGCACATTCATTAAGTTTAATCTTCTACTGTTAAACTAATAAAAAAGAGCCATTTAAAATTGAGTCAACAAAGAGCTGTAATGAACAATTAGACTTGGAAATTACCTGGATTTCCATTCACTACCCCTTTAAAGTACCAAATTTCACATCGAAAAAAGTAACCCATGTGTTCACTAGATCTGTGCAATTGTTATGGAGACTTTCAAACATTTAGATTCTCAGTTGTTAATAGATAGCATAGCTGGAACATATTATAAGATTTAAATCTAGTCATTGTTTTGGTTTTGGGTTTTTTTTGTGCAGATGTGTGTAGCTTGAGCACAGTACCTGGAAATCGTGAATCTGATTTAGCTTCCCTCTATAGTCTTAGCACTTAATACGTGGTCTACCCCATTTTCCTACCTGTTAGACAAAGATAGTTTCAGTCAGCGCACAGGAGATTGTGAAGGGGTGTCATTTCATATTTCAGTGTCTTTGGACATATCTGTAGATTGGTATTTTCAGTTGGTGAGACACCTGATTCATGTTTCCCTGTCAATGGAGAACCTGGGATCAGCTTTCATTCCTTGAAGAGGTAAGATGATAACAAACATTACTATTTTCATCATTCAGCTGACATTGGCTCTCCCCACAGCAAATGCTTTCATTAGCTTAGAACCATGGTAGTTCTGATGCTTGAAGCTCTGCCTGTTTTACTTAAATCCCAACCAGACACTTTGTGGGTCAGACACAGCTTTTTATTTTTTTTTTTTTTTTTTTTTTGAGAGAGAGAACCCACATTTTTCTTTCAACCTCTTAGAAACTTTAAGGGAAACCTAATTTCTGGCTACACCACTTCTCAAATATGAATTACATTTCAGATCTTACTGACTCCCACCTCCGCATTCTGAGACTTCTCTTCACAGCCACTGCCTTTCTTAACTCATTTTATTAAGTCTTTCAAATTTTAATCAAGGAAAAACATGGCTTCTGCGCCTTGGATGCTGACAATTGTTTCTGACACAGATGGAGGGAAATTTCCCCTTCAAAATTATATCTATGGATAATCTTGTAAAGGAGCACTGGCTCTTTCTTCCTGCCAATAGAAGCATCATTTTGACTGTACACAAACAACACTGGAAGATCACTGGTTCAGACAGACAGGCTAAGCAGACCCTGCTTGCAAATATGTCTTTTTATTTTGAAGGAAGGGAGTAGTGCACTGGAGTTATATTAAGTTGCTGCATACTAATATGCCCTCATCTTCACTCTCCCACATACTTTTTGCACAGTCAGTTCATATTTCAGCATACCTCCTAAAAAATCACAGATATGTCTGTGTAAGCTAATTCTTAAATGGAATGGGATAAAAGGATTGAGAAGTTGTGTCAGAAAAGCAGTCTTCATAACATGCTGGATTTCTAGCTCTGCTTCAAGCCTCAGGAGGTCTCCCTGGGGGAGAGGGACAGGAGCCAGGGTTGATGTCGTTGCTTGGCACATACAAGCCTGATAACGTTAAGGATTAAGTTGAAGTTATACATAATACCCACAAGGTTTTCTGTGTTAAGAGAGACTTATTAAGCGTTTGCTGAAAACATGGGTAAGAAGGGTGTGTTTGAAGGGGTCCTTCTACTGAAGAGGCAGGTCAGCAGGCTTTAAGCTTTCCCTTCTACAGAGAATGACAGAGAATGATAATTCCTGGAGATAAAACCAAAGTCTTGGACATTTTTTTGGTACAACATAGATCAGGTGATCCCTTGCATAAAGGCCTAGACAGCAGAGAGCTGCCAGAGTGGGGTTGCCCCATGAGGAGGAATGAGAGGGAAGCTAAGGGCCACTCATGCCGATAAGCGCAGTTCAACAGGGCCAGGATAGTGACACAGGCAGGTCCCATTAACAGCCCCAGACAAGGCAAGGTAACGAGTCAGGTCTGGGGTCCATCCAGGAGACAGAAATACCTGTCACGTAAGTCTGAGGTGCACTCCAGAGTCAGGGCCAGAGGCAGGCTGCCTGCAACATGGGCTCAGGGTTCATCCAGGGAGGCTGAGCAGTAAATCAGAGCAGCGAGAGGAAGGGTTGGGCCCCAGGCACCCCTGCAACATAGCACAGCCCCAGCTGAAATAGGGCTTCTGGGACCATGGGACCAGGTGACGCTGCTCAGGGTTTAAAACCATTCCCCCTTGTCTTATCACTACAGGCCCTGGTAAAAAGTCTCCATCTTCCTTATAAGCCCCCTTTAAGTACTGAAAGGCTACAATAAGATCTCCCCAGAGGCTTTTCTTCTCCAGGCTGAACAACCCCAACTCTCTCACTCTTTCTTCATAGGAGAGGCATTTCCATCCTCAGATCGTTTTTGTGGCCCTCCTCTGGACCCGCTCTAACAGGTCCATGTCTTTCTTGCACTGGCGACCCCAGAGCTGGATGCACTACTCCAGGTGGGGTCTCACAAGAATGGAGCAGCCCAGGATAGGATTGGCTTTTTGGGCTGCAAGCACACACTGCTGGCTCATATCTAATTTTTCATCTACCAGTATCCCCAAGTCCTTCTCTGCAGGGCTGCTCTCAATTCATCCATGACCCAGTCTGTACTGATACTGGTGATCGCCCTGACTCAGGTGCAGGACTTTGCACTTGGCCTTGTTGAACTTCATAAGGTTCACATTGGCTCACTTCTCAAGCCTATCAAGATCCCTCTGGATGGCATCCTTTCCCTCAAGGGTATCATCAACTGCACCAGTCATTAAGGTCTATTAGTGCCCTCAGGTCTTGATACTGTGTAAAACGCTGTCGTGGTTTAACCTCAGTCAGCAACTAAGCACCACGCAGCCGCTCACTCACTCCCCCCCACCCG
>NW_008825614.1:5569579-5572339 GCF_000699105.1 Pygoscelis adeliae
CCCATATTTATATTTCAGCCATCGTCCTCCATACCAAAGAGGCTTTAACCGCTTGGCTTGCTCAATTGCAGCGCATGTTTCGCATTCATGGATAACCTGTGCAATAGTGTCCATGGTCAAGTCCACCCCTCGATCACGAGCCCATCTATATGTTGCATCTCTTCCTTGGTGACCTGAGGTGTAATGGGCCCACCAAGCTATAAATAATTGCCCCTTATGTTGCCAGTCCAGATCCACCTGAGCCACTTCAATCTTAGCAGCCTGATCCACCTGCTGGTTGTTTTGATGTTCTTCAGTGGCCCAACTCTTAGGTATGTGAGCATCTACGTGATGGACTTTTACAACCAGGTTCTCCACCCGGGCAGCAATATCTTGCCACAATGTGGCAGCCCAGATGGGTTTGCCTCCATATATACACCACCTATAGCATTGGTTTGTTAACTCTAGTATTTTATAGATGCGGATCTGAGACCCAGAGCATAGGGCTTATACCCAAATAAGGGCTCTGGCAACTAAATAGGACTTAGGCATACTTTGGGCACCAATTGCAGGACTGATGTTTTCACAGTGCCTGCTGTAACCTTCAACATAGCAGGTCAAATATTTTATATCAAGTAGCTATTACCAGCCTTCAAATCCTCTCACTTAATCACTCTACTTCTCCCTGAGCTCTCTATTTACCTTTCTTATCAACATTAAAAGGGACTCAAGATGTATCCTTTCCTTAGCAGCCTCTATTTCCAGCTCAGGCAATACCAATTCTCAAGGTACTGGTGCCTGTGAATCCTGTGCTGTATGAACTAACTCCCCATGTGCAGTGTAAGGAGCTAAGTGGCCTAACTCAAAGTTCTAGGTTCTCCTCTGGAGCTGGGCTCCTTTGATTTACCAGTGATTTACCTGGACTATGCAGACACAGCCTCTGAGAGGGCAAAGCCCAACAAGTCAAACACCCTACCTTATGGAATATAAATAATCAATCTGTACTATTTTTCTGGATAGACTGTCCTCAGAATGCCATTAGAACACTAAAAATTCATTTATCCATTAATGCAGTAAGAAAAAAAAACACACTTAAGAAAAAAATGTCTCCATCATGCTGTGTCTTTTGCATCCTTTGCCAACACTGAAATTTCCTTATTCTTACCTTAAAGGCACACAAACTTCACAGGTTTTGCACAGTTATCCTGAGATTAAATTTAGCTGCTCAGGTCTAGAATTTTAATCTGTGTAACCTGCTCCAGCATCATTGATCTACTCTGTTTTTCTCATCTGATTTGACCTCCAGACTAAGTGCCAGTGACACTTTTGTTTTTTACCTGAGCTCAACCAGTTATAGCTTTTCTTTTCTTGATGGGTGTGTATTCTGACCCTGTTTGATATGGTTCTACAACTTTATCACGTGGGATAAATATTCCTCAATTAGCTCATGTGGGAAGTCCTACTTTGAAGTCATTGGAAATAATTGTGTATGTAAAGTAAGCATGATACAATACGCATAATCCAAAGGTACTTAATGTGCAGTAAGCTGTCCTACTTCTGGTAGAATTGTCCTACTTTTCAGTAAGGCATTTTGCTTTCTTCCTCTATAATAAATTGGCCAAATATCCTACTTTTTGACATTACATCTTACTTTTCTTTCCTTGGGGGAAAATAAGGAATATAAAGCATACAGGGAACGTGCAGAACATTTTTCCAGGCTATTGTGTAGTGTTCCTTCTGTATTTCTAATTTTTTTTGTTCTATCAACATTCATCCTAGCACTAGAAAATACACCATTAAGAGCAGACTTTGCTTCAGACATGTCTTGCATTTAAATAAACTCATCAAAGCACTTTATAGAAATTTATTAAGCCGAATTAAGCTCAGGACAGGTACAGATACATGTAAGCTTGACTTGTTACTGCAGCAAGAAAGGTTAAAGGATTTTCTTGTGGTCATACTGCTCAGCCATAGAAACAAAAAGCACAGATCAAAATTACTATGCTGTTCCCTTTCTTTATTGCCTCTCTTTCATGATTTTTTGTTTTAAGAGCTAGAATGACATGGTGCAATATTTAGTATGATGTCCATTGGGGTTTTGTACATATATTTTAAGGGGAGACCTTTGTAACTAATACAGCAAAAAGAAATAAATTAGGCCATAAATAGGAAAAAATTATTAGCTAGTCACAGTTAACCACAAACATAGTTAAACCATCAGGAATGTTTTTCTATTCCAAAGTATGTGCATATCATGGTCATATGCACATATCAGGGAAAGGCTGTGGATGTTGTCTACCTAGACTTTAGTAAAGCCTTTGACACCGTTTGCCACAGCATTCTCCTGGAGAAACTGGCTGCTCATGGCTTGGACGGGCACAGTCTTCGCTGGGTAAAAAACTGGCTGGATGGCTGGGCCCAGAGAAGTTGTGGTGAATGGAGTTAAATCCAGCTGGCGGCTGGTTACAAGTGGTGTTCTCCAGAGCTCAGTACTAGGGCCAGTTCTGTTTAACATCTTTATCAATGATCTAGACAAAGGGATCAAGTGCACCCTCAGTAAGTTTGCAGACGACACCAAGTTGGGCGGCAGTGTTGATCTGCTTGAGGGTAGGAAGGCTCTGCAGAGGGACCTGGACAGGCTGGATCCATGGGCCAAGGCCAGTTGTATGAGGTTAAACAAGGCCAAGTGCCAGGTCCTGCACTTCGGCCACAACACCCCCATGCAGCGCTACAGGCTTGGGGAAGAGTGGCTGCAAAGCTGTCTGGCGGAAAAGGACCTGG
>NW_008825614.1:5572720-5584689 GCF_000699105.1 Pygoscelis adeliae
GGTCTCTTCTCCCAAGTAACTGGCGATAGGACGAGAGGAAATGGCCTCAAGTTGCGCCAGGGGAGGTTTAGATTGGATATGAGGAAAAATTTCTTTCCTGAAAGAGTGGTTAAACATGGGACCAGGCTGCCCGGGGAAGTGGTTGAGTCACCATCCCTGGAGTATTTAAAAGACATATAGACATAAACCATGCTTAGAGACATGGTTTAGTGGTGGACTTGGCAGTGCTAGGTTAACGGTCAGAATCGATGATCTTAAAGGTCTTTTCCAATCTTTTCCAACATGTTTCTATGATTCTATGATTCTAATTATATAAATGACTCAAATTACTAGTAGTTGTGATGAAAACATGTTGTTGACAAAGCCAACCTGATCATATGACAAGGGCTGAACATTTCTGTAACTTCCCCCTGGTACTCTACCTCTATTCCTTTAATTCTGGATTCCTAAAGTTTAGCTTTGTTTCCAAAACCAATCTTCTTTTTTAACACATCCTCAAAGCTGATTTTAAAATGTATTGAGCCTGGGTTTTTCTTTCAAAATGCCCAGAAAAGTGGCCCCAAATGACCCTTTAGCTGGGCAAGACAGGCATTTCATCATTCTTTCCACTTACACATGCACATTCCTCCTTCACACTCCCTCACAGCAAGAAATGGTCCTCACTAGGGTTCTTCCACTCCTGCCTGAGAGACATACTGGTACCTCTCTTACTGCTCAGCTGTAGATAATGTCTGAACTACTGTATGTGATGACACCTTCTATGCAGACAGAGGACAAAGCCTTTGTGTTGAATTTGCTAGAATGTGCGGTAAAATTAACAAAATTTTTGCTCATGTTTACAGAGAGCGTTTTTCCTGGTTGTATCAGTTATAAATGTGACCCTCTGAATTCAAAGGATTTGAATGAAACTAAGGGCCAGTTTGGTCTTTCTTGGTTGCAGTGTGAAGGAAAATTCCTTGTCTCATTTCTCATCTGTATCTGGATCATGAATTTTCATCATTCCTCTTTCACTCTGAATTATGAGAGAGTTCTCTTTGCTGACTATTATGGTGAAAAGGAGAACATATATGTGAGGACACACACACTGATGTAGGAAACTCAAATATGTGTCTTTAGAGTGTAGAATTGTGGACACTGAAGCTAAGGGCTTAATCATCACTCACTGAAGCAATCACTTCTCCTCCCAGAATTTAAGCTAGTATCTCTTCACATGACAAAAAGTTGCTACAATCAGGGGAAGAAAGGACTCTAGAATATTATAACATGATGCAGAGAAGCAAAATGAACGTTTGCCCAATTCTGACACTAACCTCTGCCAAAACCACACTGCTGTGACTATAATTGTCTTCAATGTATATAACAGATTTATGAAGACAAATGAAGATATTGAAATGTTCAATAAACAAAGCAACAAAAAAAACCCAACAATGAGAGCTTGGAAAAATCCAGCTGGGAGGATGTCCCCTTTCTAATTTCTTTGCATATAAATTTACCAAGTGCCAACCTTAATTTTTTCCCCAGTTTTACTAAGTTACTTCCAATGCCTGAGAAAGGTGCCGGCTTGATATCTGTTGTTTTTAAAGTTCATTTATTGTCCATTTCTTAAAAATGAACAATAGCCAGGAACAGAGTTTTCCCATCCTAGATCAGCAATGTATTACAATTGTGGGCAAGAAGGATCTGTTTAAGAGAAGTGTCTGAATTCTTTTGAATGCTGTCCTTGCAGAGGCTTATTATGAGCAGGAACTTTAATTAGCATATTTGCTCATTGGCTTATTTGTAGGAAATGCTGCTTATTACAGAATTGTTGATACCGGGGCATATTTACAACAAAACAGGCTAGCAAACCTATTTCACAAAAATCCAGAGCCATCATGAGAAAATGAAAAGTCCAGCTACCAAAGAATTGGGCTGGATGTGAACCGCTGACCTGTATCACACTCTTCATGGCTTTGTATCATATTCCCAATTCCCTCAGGCAGCCAACTTTCTGACATGATTTCTAAGCAACCTGACTGAAGTATTTGCTGCTTTGGAGACTTCTGTTGGGATGCTTCATTAAAAGTATATCAAGCAAGCTACAGATTCTCATCCATGAGCTACATCCTTTATCCTTGATAACTACTAAATTTTGCATGCTAACTGGAAGAATAGAGTAGCCTTTTGCTCTTTATTTTGCTCTCCGGGGCCATAGTAAAATTATATGCAGGAACATTCTTCTTAGCAGAATCTTTCCCTCTGCTGTCTCAAATTCTACTCACACCAGTTGCTGAGAGCCCATCAACCATTTTGGTGTGGCAGCTAGCTGAAGTGTTCATACTAACTCATTGAAATCCCCATTTCTCAGCAGGGCTTTATGCAGAAAATCAGCCCAAAGTTCAGAAGAAGGTTGCACACACAGATGACGATCAATTATTCACTTTGAGTAATCAACCTACTTCTCTAACAAAGACTAACATATATTCTAATAATACACAATTACTATTAATTAGCCTTTAGCCCTCACTATATTATTGGTGAATCCCATTAAAGACATAAAGTGTGTGACCAGATACGAATTAACATACTAGTGCCCTCTACTGCACATATTCACAGAAAACGACTACTGCAGTCAGCAACAGGGGAGCTCAAGGCCAGCTTTTTCATTTATGTCTACAGACAGGACCTTGTTCACGAGCCTGAATCCCTCTAATTCAACCCAAGCCACCTCCATTATAAGTTCAGCCTCATGTTTCACAGCCCCCCCCCCCAGCCAGAAATAATTGTGCCTGCAAAATGAATGATGGGAGCCATCCACAGCAAACACACGCGGGGACCAGGTCTGTGACAGGCAGCCATTGAACTGCCTTTCACCCTAAAAAGATTCTTCTCCAAAAAAACCCCTGCATTTAAGGGTGCTTGGCATAAATGGGGACCTCCCAGCTCTTCCAATGACTGGCCAGAGGAGAGGCTTCACAACCCCCTTCACAACACTACTCACATCCCACAGAAAAAATGTGGCTTCCCTACATTGACTGGGAATCCCAGTGGTTGTTGCTCTGAAGCCAGGGGATGGTACAGAGGGTGCTGTAGGTGCTCCAGGGTTGCTGGGTGCATTAATAGACCCTATTGTACCTTGATATGTTGGGGCCTCCCAGTGGATCCACCAGCCTTTGATACTCCATACTTGTATTCACTGGGATTCTCTCCTGAATCCTATCATGTCAGAGGACACCCCACAGCCTTAGCCAGGAACCCCAAAATGGTTTCACATCTCGTCTCCTGTGCTGTCTGTATACCTGGCAGAATCACCACAGTATTATCTCCAGGAAAGCATTTGTAGCAACACTGTCTCCCTGACACAGTAGGCCTAACTGCTGTTACACCCCCTTGTGCTTAGCAGAGCCCCTGCCATAGGTTTATCTTGAGAGCCACTATCAAAAAGATTGCTACACAAGAAGAAAGACACCATAAATGAGCCATTCTGATTCACAAAAGTGACAGTACAGACTTGCCAAATGCTTTCAATCCCACTAGGCTATTTTTTTTCCTGTTTTGTCAGTAATCTGAGAAATGAGGTGAGTCATTCAGGCAGCTTGCAAAAATTGACCAGCACCTTGCAGTTTTGGCACCACGTTTGAAAGAATTTATCTAGGAATGGATAACTGAAAGGAGCCAGAATAAATGTAGGTGGAAGTAGCTGCTTTTACAGACAGACTCCCTTCCCTAGTCTCACAGAAGACATGCACGTTCAGGCCACCAAACAGAAATCCAGCTGCAGTGTCCGCTCCCTTCCCACAGACGTAGGGGTGCCCCAAAGGTTCCTCATCTAAAGCCCAGAAGTAAGCAGTATAGATGATAACCGCAAAACTAGCAGTTTTGTGGCAGCTGTTGTTTTTCCTTACACCTCCCAAACTTGGCTTCTTGCTCAGCAGTTAAGCTCCCGCTTCTCTACTAGGAGCATTTTGACGGCTGAACAGGAACTCTGTAGCTGATCGCTGGCATCCCACTTACTCATGCCATACCTGATCTCAGCTTCACTTTGGGTTTGGCTAAGTTCTAATTCAAGCTCTCTTGAGGTCCTTAACAGACCTATGACGTATGTGGCAACATTAGGATTGTTCCTGATTTTTTTCCCCTAGTTTTATCTTTGCTGCTGGCTTCCTGTACTCCTGACAACTTCAGTTGTTTCTTCTTTGCTTCCTAGCAAAGGCTCCTGCATAGCATACGTGCAGTTAAGCTACAGAGGTGTACTGTGTGATCGTTGCATATTACAAATTTGAAGGACCTCCTGAGGGTGTCAAAGATTAATTGCTACTGCAGAGTTTACCAGAAAGCATTGTTAGAGGTACACATCTCTTGCTATTCAAACACTTTTAAACCAGAAGGAATACTTCAGGAGTCCACTATTAAAAAGCAAAGGAGTGTACAGTGCTGAATCTCTCCAGGCACACAAGGCTCTTGGAGCAGAGTTGCTTCCAGAGAGTGGTTTACCATTTCAAAGGGCTGGGGGTGGGGGGGTGGGGAAATCTATCTGCATATTTTCTGACTTTAACCACCTGTCGGTAGCTTAGTCAACATAGTATATACTCAGACTTTGTAATTTTTTCTTCTCCTTCAGCAGCAAACCAGCTTTTAAAACCTATCACTATTTTTCAGAGGAGACTTCATATTTATGAAACACTGAAATCCTCAGATGAAAAAACAAAACACCTTATAAAGGCCTCAGTGAATCTTGCAGCCTTGTATCATTCACTTAGCAGGGCTGTGTCTTTTGTGATCATGAAATGATGAAAGCTTATTGCAAACTTCATTTTTCCAGAAGGCCTAGAGCCAGATGCCACAGCCCACAGAGTGGTCAGGCTTGTGGGGGAGATGCTCAGGTGCAGCACATCTGTTGGACAGCCCCTATCTAGAAGTGCTCCAAGGGAGGCCTGGCAGCAGTTTCAAACTACTCCCCCAGTGAGACCTTGAGAAAAATTGCAATGGTACTTCTGCTTAGGATTTTCCTGTTAGTGCAATGGGGACCGGTTTGCATCCTTTGTGCAAGCTCTCTCTGAACCCAAACTGGCTAAGGTGAACAAGTCCTCTATTTTACTTTTCATTCCCCTATCAAATGGTAATATTAAGTGTTGACCTGCACATCACGCATTTGTCAGCTAGGTCTTCAGGGACAACCTGCTATTTTTATTACTTTTCTATTCATCCGTAGACAATACTGTCCTCTTACTTCAGTGAGACTACTTGTGGATGAAAGACAAGGTCTATAACTGCATTTAAGCATCTAACTCCCCTTAATGGTGCTAACTGCCCTTCAAGACCCGGTCCCTGGGAATACTGGCATATAGAAGCATGAGTGTACTAACCAAGGATTCCTTTCTGCCACAGTTACTCCTGTTTTACTCCTGCCTCTCTAATTTTCTCATGCCCTAAGTTTCTATTTGATGTGGACTGGGCTTGTAGACCATGTGCAATCACAGTAAGCTATGTGGGCCAGATCTATTATTAGCTGGATCTGTAGAGATATATAACTAGTGATGCAAACAACAAAGAGCCTGCAATTAAAGGGTTGGCATCTGCAAACGTTATCAATCATGCAGTGATTGATAATCGCAGTGATTGTTAACACAATCTTTCCTCTACACCAAAATGACTGTAGTATGTCTCCGCAGATATCACACTTCCAATAATAATCACTTTATAGAGGCTCTTATCTTTTTTTTATCTGGTTTTGCTGCATAAGATTCATTAAAAGCTGTGCTCATTTCTTGAAAGTATTTTATCTAGCTGACAAAAATAAAGTAATATATAATGAAAATAAACCAAGAATACATTCATGCAACACTCTGTAACTGTGTAAACAATACTTCTTTTGAAAGTGTGACTAGAGCAAAGAGAGAAAAGATCATGATTCAGTTTGGCATATAAAGAGTACATTTATAACTTTGAAAACAGTTGTGTAAGTTAAATGAGACTCAAGATAACACCACAGTAAAAATGCACTCAAAATAGCCACTAATCCATCATTTTGAACATGTGTTTAAGTAGACAAGGTAGATAATGTGATACTTCTTATTGGAACAAGAATATTTAAGAACATTCAAGCTTGAGGGCCCAGAAGGTCCTCCTCTGGATGTATTATTATATAAAGATTAGATTAATTATTCTTGGTTCAGTAAAAGATATCCTATAATCTGTACCGTCTTAAATTGACAATTCTTGCTCTTGGACCAATACAGCTACAAATATGCTATGCATACTGACAGATATTCAAATTTTCCATTATTTTGACTAAACCTCACAGTGTTTAAAACACCTCTTTGAAAAAACAATGGTGAAGTATACCTAGAAGGCAATTTCTCACAAAGATTCAAGGCTGACTCTGAGTCAGTCAGTTCCACAGCTAGCAAAACACCCCGCTAAAATCCGAGAGAAATTAAGGTCTGATTTTTCTTTGTCAGAACAACAGAATACAACTCAACCCATTTTCTAAAACTCTGTCCATCATTTTTCTGTTTAAAATTAAACTCCATCTTTATTAACCAACCAATCCAGAAAAAGGCCAGGATAGGTGCATGGAGGAAGTGCAACAAAAGTTTTGGCTTGTTATGAGCCCGTCTTTTGCCAAACTATGATTTTGGTTTTGATACACAAAGCCCTTGAATTTGGAGACTGCTGATCTATTAATTAGACTACCTAGTAGACTACCATCTCCCACTACTATCTTGTTAATGAGCAGGCCTAGGCCTGAGAATGCAGGAGCTTTGATACACCTCTGCAGCTTCACTGTGGATTTCACTTGCTCCCCAGGCCCAGGAGTTTGGGCTTAAAAATGTATTTGAATTCCTATACACTGAAGACTTAACTGACTGACTAATGGGGTTAGCTCACAGGTTTTATTCTACAGGATAGAAAATGGCCTTAAAAGTTCAGTCCAGCTAATTGCAAATCTGCTAATGTTACCAGTGGATGAAGTAGGCCATAAGAACTTGGCAAGCCCATTGATTTCAGAATTAATCAGGCTGGCTAATCCATGAGCTAAATCATCATTAAGAATTATAGGATTGAACTTTATGGCTTTTTCTTGAAGTTAGCATTGTGAGAAGAGGCTTTAGTGCTGTAAGTTATGAGCATATTTTAGCTCAGCTTTGCTCATGCTAGGTTGACTTGTACTACGTAGCTCTATCTCCTTGTATAAACAACTAACAGCTGTATAGACTTACATTAAATATTTCAATAAAATCATGCTATGAGGCTGCATTCAATTCTTCAAGAAGACAAAATACTTCAGCTCCAGCTCTGTTAAGGTCCTGCTCTTGTAAAGAGTTGCCTAAAGTCTAGCCATGTGACAACAAAGGATTTTTCTTTCCAAGTATGCTCTTATGAGAAATGTACAGTATGGTGTTGAAAAGTTTGACAGTACAAACACATCAGGACTCTTTCCTCACCACTCAAACCACAGAGTAATTTAGCTGTGTAAAAAGGCCAGACACATTATGATAATGGGGTCCTAAAAGGAACGTGGCCAAACCACACTTGATTTTGATTCAGCTAAGCTAATCAAGAACTTCCTCAGTATCCCTTGTGCCATGGTATAAAAGACAGCAAAACCTGGACAGAGGAACAAGAAATAAAAGTTCTTATATAAAACCGTAGTCCAGAGATGCTCGGAACAATGCTTAGATACCATGTAAGAAGAAAGTAATTTCTTCTATAATTTCTTTAAATTGACCTTATAAATCTGGTTTTTAGTTGAAGTAACAGACAAAGGGAATCCAAGAGGAACTTTTATGTATACACATACTCATGCAATGTTTGCCCTTTGTTGGGTAGATGGGGCACTTCTAGCAGCCTTGGATGGATCTTGATGAAGGCTTGGCAGTGAGTTGAAATGCAGTAACTACTATAACCATGCCAAGGAGGAGGAGGATGGTGTTTCCCCAAGCTGTGAATAGCAGTAATTCTTTAGTGTCATGACAAATAAGATGTTTTTACAGAATCTTGTTACTCTCAAAATCAGAACAATGGCAGCAACCAAGCCAATAGGGAAGACGTGAATGGAAACTTTTAACTGTAACCTTTATTCATTTCAAAATATTCTGACAACAATTATGTTCTGTAAGGAGTGGGAAAGTTTTATCATTGTCTTGTTTTAGCTGCAGGGCATGGATTAGAGCCTTAACCTTTGGGCTGGGAGAACATCAAGCCTCCTTCCTGGAACTGGGAGTCCATCTCTCAGCAAAATCAACTCAAATTCTCATTCTTAAAGAGTAAATGGGAGAGGTAACATGCCTGCAGGCACAAGGAAACCAGTTAACATTACTACTGCAAGGATCACTGCAACTGTGGCTGAAGAGAGTTGGGAATTAAGTTTTATTCATTTTCCTATGCTTTATTTCCTTTTTTATGTCCTTTTGACATGTAACACTCTAGGGTGAAAGAGAACAAATTCACTCTGGGCCCATTAGCTAGGTTGGACCTGTTGAAACCACCACATGAGGCTTCTGCCGTACAGGGTTGTAATAGGGTAATCCTACCAGTTGTCATTTATGTGGACCAACACACTGGGGGCATTGGGACACACTGCCATTAAAATTAATACATATTTGCTAACAAAAGGTGAGCACTACCATTCAGAGGTTAACTGCAGTGCTTTCTCAGGAAAGGAGTGCCTCTGGGAGGAACAGACCTCTCCCATGCTCCTAAGCCGAGGGAGCTCTGCTGCTGCGTGTCCCAGGCCTGGCTAGGCCTGCCACCCTCTTATTTGTAGCTGCGGTCTCTTCAGCTATCTAGACAGTCACTACTAATCAAATTTTCCATCCCAGCCCCATTTTTAGCAGCCAGTAGGAAAGCAGCAAGCATCCATAAACTAGAGGAATAGCAGTACTGCCAGTGCCTTTTACTCATATAACTGAGAGCATGAATCACAGAGTTTCAGGTTGCACATTGAAGCATGATATGGCCACCATCTTTTGTAGAGCTAGATAAGTAGCAAAATCTCTACTCGTTTTAGGGGATTAAAAAGGAGAGAACAAGCAGACTCACAGTTTTTCCTTCCTCTCGGGGTCTAATGAAATGATCAAATATGATGAGTCATTTAGTAAGAACTTCATACTAAAGTTCTTTTAACTTCAGTGAAGTTTCCACTAATATGGAAAAGTCTTCAGCCCTTTGGACCATTGTTTTACTGGAGCTAAAAGCACTTAAAAAATGGCTGAAAGAACATATGAAATTTATGGACAGGATGTAGCCTCTGACTTGCTTTTATTTCTTTTCTTTTTCCAATTGTAAGTCCACTGTCCTGCTTTTATCATCCTGTATCTTCACAAAAAAAAAAAGTGGATTTTTTTTAACTTCTACTCTATTCTTTGCTTCCAGGAGTTTCACTGACAGTACGTTCCCGTGTTTACTGTCCTTATGGGAAGTAGCTCTTTCTCTCAAGTCGCAGCTTCTTAGCTTTTCCATCTTTATTGCTTTCACATTCATCACTAGTGTTGAGAAAAAGACACCAATATACTAAAAAATAAAAGGGAATTGCCCCTCCCTCCCTTTCATTAATCCTTTGGGCTTCAGCTGGACTTCCTTCCTCAGCTGCTACTATCACTGAGGTGAAGTGCACAAATAAAAAGGCACAGGAATGAGAATTTCAGAACATTAAAAAAAAAACAAAAAAAACAAGACACTTTTAAACTTCCTTCGGATTTCATAACCCTTTCTTAGAAACTGACTTCAAACACAGTGTTAATTTTATTGCACAGCTCTATGCTTCCCTATAATGATCAAGCTGTACTGAGTTTGGACTTTTACTGCCAAGAGCGTATTGTTTTGCAATCCAATATTTCGGTAGTTTGTACTGACCTTGCACGTCATGATCAGTAGGAACACCAGTTCATTTTACTACAAACTCTTATCAGATATATAATGCTTACTGACACAAAGCCTTTTGTTACAAGCTGTCCAAGTGAATCAGCTTTCAAAGGTTACTTCACTGCTCCTCAAAGTCATGATCACACTAAAGTGGAGAACTGTAAAGCAGATAACTGAAGTGCCCTGTCATTTAAAAAGTATTCTTTTCAAATACATCTCTGCAAGTTTAATAAAATGCAGATCTATTCATTTCAAGCCACAGCTTCTTTGAAAAGACAAATAATCAGGAAATATGTGATGCCTACTATTAATACATTATGAAGATTAAGTCTAATTTATTAATTAATTGCACCTATGGTATCGCAGAGTTAATACTCTTCAACATAAAAAGCCATGAAACAATGACATTGAATGCTCAGTGATGCTCAAATGTAAGTTAGTGGACTGCAGTCAATGGAACTACTTCATGGGAAAAGGGTGCAGGATTTGCATAGTAAGTTTCTTGGGTACAAATACAGGATGCCTCATCTGCTCTCTCCAGCCTGGAGCACAAGACATATCTCAATAAAACTTCACGTAGCTGTGATCCCACACACCGTGGAGAGCTGCTAGTTTAACTCCCTACTCTACTGAGTTAACTAATTTATGATGTTCTTAGATCCAGTGTCTGAAAGTGTCCTCCAGGTTTTCCACATGCCATCACCTGGGAGTGCCCAAGATGCTGACCCATTATCCTTCATCCAGCCTGCTGACTCCCATCTTCTTTATTTGTGTTTCTGATGATAATATGAATCTTTAGAAGGACTTCGACCTTTTGACTTCTCTCTTGAGCAAGAGTACAGGATCCAATTCTTCCACAAGTTACATCCAAACAATGCCATTGATATCAGAAAGGCTCACTCTAGAGTTTATGGGAAGAGACTGCTAGATTAGACCCTTAATCTAATTGGCATTGTAGAATAGTTTTAAAAAAAAAAAAGCACATCAAACAGATTCAATAGCAAGTTGCTAACAGTTACTACCAGCAGGAAAAGACGCTTTATCCTGAAAGGCAAATGAAACCACCTGACATCAGACAAAGAACAGCTCACAGGTCCTCATCACCATGACGCTGAAAAACATATCAGAGCATTAGCCTGACATTCTCTATAGGAAGAACTGGCAGTGGTAAGCAGTAGCAGATCTACATTACAATCAATAGCTCAGGCTGGCATGATCACCTTTTGCTAAGTGTGTTTGCAAAGTGCAGTAGAAGTTAATATTCAGTAAAAGTTCAATAACCACCATTGATTCAGCATATTAGTCCACAGCACGAGATTTTCCTGTTATTTTGCAAATATGCACAGTGATAAAACACAAGATAGCTAATGTCAGTCATGTGCTATTGCACATTTTGATCTAGGCCATCAGATGCAGTGGAGACCAAACTTGTGCTGCTCCCTTCATGTAATTCACCATTAACAACAATTATCAATCCCATATAAGCATTATTGTGAGAGTACTGAAGCCTCTCTACACACGCATCAACATGCTGATGTATGAGCCCGATTTGCAGCATCACAGTGCCATACTGTGAATCCACTGATGTCCACAAGTGCAGATGCATGGAAGAGCAGCACACAGCTGACACAGCGCATCCACCAGTCCAAGCAAGTATCGCTGCAAGAGGTATCCTCGGGTTTTGAGCACCAAATGGATACTCTGAATTTCCAAAGCTGGAAACAATGAGAGCTGCGGGTTACACTACTTCAGCTGAATGACCTCAACTCCAGCTAGAATTACAACTACGTTCATTCATTCTGTGTGAAGTTATGATAGCAATAAAAAGTTCCAAAATATATAAAATGTGTTCATTGGCATTTTAATAGCATGTCAGATGTGCAAACAACTGTCTCCAGCAGACAAGAAGCTAGTGCAGCTCCCACAGACTCAGCTAGAGGGAGGCTCCTTCCTTAATATGTACCATCAGGGAGCTCTTACTGCAGCTCTGCTAAACTTACTCTATAAAGGAAGTAAAGGTATTCTTAATCTAGAGAGTACTACCACTTCTTGCTACAAGAAATTATAGTTTTCTGCACCCTGGGAAAGGATTTGGTCAATCTTGGGAAAAAGAGTGAGAATTC
>NW_008825614.1:5585166-5593594 GCF_000699105.1 Pygoscelis adeliae
CCATAGAGCTACCCACAATCAACAAAGGAACACAGCCATGGTGCAGTGCCAAGATCTCCTTCTGTTAACACAAAAGAGCCACAGTGGGATCTGTTAAAAGTTACAGGTGAGCCACGGGTTTGTTCTTTGGTTATAGACTTAAATGAAACCATAAGGTGGGACGGACATAGATTTGAGATTTGGCCAGGCTTCTAGTTCAATTGCAAGGGCACCAGATTGTTCAATATGATTAACCCTAAATGGCAGAATACACTTGAGGTCATCATTTTCATAAACTTCTTGCTGTTTCTCAACAGCTCCAGTTTGTGGCTGGCTGTATATTTTTTTCTGCTTAAAGACAAGCAGTTCTACAGATCCTCCACTTATGCCTTGCTTACCTGAATTCCCAGCAGTCCTTTCAGACTTTAACACTTGCTTCTCTGTGCAGAAATTAATTCAATTCTAGGAAAAAATATCAAGGTTCTTAAAAGATTACTAAAAAAACCCACCCAAAACCAAAGCCTTAAAAATGTTTCTGATAGTTCTTGTCATCAAATAACATATGACCCTTTAGTACACAAATACCTTTCCTCCAGCTGTTTCTTTTGAAAGGATAGGTAAATCTTATTTCCCCTCACAGAATTGATTTTCTATTATTTTAACTTAACTCTCAAATTACTCATGCAAAAAAGATTATATCTAATTATGCACAAACTGAAAAATATTTTACTTTCTAATGTAGGCAGTAAACTCTTTGAATTACCACGTACGTCAGTATTACCTACAGAGAAACAGTGATGAGTTCAGCTGACTCTTCTGGTGGTTTTCTAAAGCTTCCATGGCAATATAGCTCAGCAGCAGTAATATATGCTGAACATTTGCCCGAGCTATGAAAAATAAATCTATGCAGAACTTGCTTGATTTTATCTGCTTCTAAAAAGCCCAAAACTTAGACCAGATTTAAACATAAAGAGGTTATTACACAACATATGTGAAATCCAGGTACACTATACTCTAAGTAAAATTCAAACTCTGGAGTTAAAAACTTTGCAACTCAGAGCCCAGTTCTGGCAGGGATAAAGTCAAGTCTTTGGATATGAAATAGTACTAACTCTTGGTAAACCAAACTGTCTTGCGTGACAATAGCTTGCTACCCATTACCAAAAAATCTCATTTTATCAGCAATTTACAGCTGATCTCTCACAATACTCCATGCAGGGTGGGATGTAAGGAAACATCTTAACATAAAAAGTTTCTTCCCTTCTACAAAGATTCACCCAGAAGAACGACAAATGAGAAAGGACTCAATTCAGGCCTAATGCAATAGACTGTATCTGCTTGTGTCAATTCTGAAAACACCCAGGAATAGAATAAAATTTAGTCATTGCTATTCTGCCCTATTGTATAGACAGTGATTGGTGGTACAGTTACTTAACAGAGAAGTCTGCTTTAAATGAACAGTCATAAAAATGGTTCAAATGATCTTAATTAAAATAAAACAAAATGCATAGACCAACTCATCATACTTGCTGTTGTAAGTTATAATTAATCCACGACTACATCACAAAGCTTTTTGCTCTAGACATTTAGTTCAGAGAGGTAATGATCATACACAACTCTGATTTCCTTGGAAGCAGTGGCTATTCAGCACCACTCAGAAATAGGCCAAAAAGCTTAACATGAAAAGAGTAATCAGTCTATTATTATGGGAGAAATTGCAAGACTGGAAATGGAATTATACAACTTGTATTTACTTTTAATCCCTGAAATCTGTCATCACCTAGAAGGAAGTGATTTTACAAAACATTATTCTACACTGGTTGAGAATCTCATCAATCTGTGGTATAAATGCTGTTCTTTTTTTGTGACAGTAGCTTAATTTCTTTATTTTGATTCATAAGCAGTGGATTTCAGGACCTAACCGTAAAAGAGAAACATGACCCACCTGTCTTCCAACACATGGGAGATGTCACAAAACTCATAGCAAAATACAGCCTGTATCAAAAAACCCCCCAAACAAACAGAATAAGTATGTAGTAATAATAGATTCCCAGTACTACAAACAGTACCTTGCAGAGATTTCAGAATTGTTTATAAAACATAAAACATTGCAACACATACTTCTTTGCTACGCAGTAAGTGACATTTTATCATTAGTATGATACTTTGCATCTAGGTTTCCAGGTACTTTAAAACAGCTGGGTAAAAAATAGTGTAATCCACATTTTACAAGTGAGAGAACTGAGGCAGGAGACGCCTGGCTCAGAGTCTCACAGCAGATCAGTGGCAGAGCCTGAAACTTGTTTCATATCTCTTGATTTTCAGAGGTGCCTCACTGAATTTGACACTTTAGGAAAATAGGATAGGTTCCTGAAAATGAATGTAGAAAGCTCAGCATGTGTTGACATAATTAATTAATTGAAAAATGGCCACATCAAAGTTTCCCAAAGTTGCCTTGAACACTTTTCTTATAGCAGGTATGTTCAAGGAAAGTCCCAGAATATGTCTACTAAACAGAAGATGAAGAAAAAAGAAAGACTCTGATAGCCCCTGGGAATGGTAGAAACAAAACACAGCAGCTGAGACAAATCAACAACCTACAGTGTTCGGGGCTGAAACCATATTTTTCCGATAGCTTCAGAGGAGACTGTGAGTCATGGCAACTTATTTCATTGATTCTCCAAATGAGTAGTTTTCCAAGACTTCAATCATACTGTATGGGAATACGCTTCATATCCTGTCTTTGCTGGAGGAACGCCTGTCTTTGTGGGTGCTTAACCTGGGTTGGCTACCTCAACTTTATACAGCAGTGAAATCTGTCATTTAAACTAAGCTCTCAGTAGAAATTCAAGCCTGTGGGAGAATCTGAGCTTGATTTCAGCTATTTACTTAGCTAAAAATCCAATAAACTTGTTTCACTGTTGTTTTAATCCAGGTTGACTATGCCTTCATTTATCTGTAGGACAAATACACTACTGATATCAAGGTAAATAAACAGTCATTGGGTACCACAGTATATATCAAGGAGATCAACTCAGTACCATTTTGAGTTACATGCTAATAATATCAAGATAAAACAAGGCCCTGTTACTGCTGGCACAGCCATTATTTCAGTTTTTCAGTTTGTTTTTAATATCTGTGCCTGAGGCCTGTTTTGGCTAATTCATAAGCTTGTTTCAGAAGACAAACTTCATCTCAATGGCTGCTTTATTTGGGAATTCCATCTGCACCTCGGGGAAAAAAACAGTACTAGATACTGATGCCTGTAGATAGTAAAATCTATAGATTGTATCCCCAAATTATTCACAGTAGCCACTAAGGCCATTTTCCCAGACTTCTTGTACAACCAGAACAAAGTTATCTCATCTGGGTGAAAAATCAGTCTCTGATAGATTCATCTTTACTAACGTCAAGTTTACAGAGACCATTTAAAAGAAAGGGATCATTTATAGGGGTACAGTAAGAAGCCAAGTACAAAAAACTTGTTTTGCAATACATGATCCACTATGGTTTGGGGAAAGTTGCAGAAAATCAAGTTAAGTTTAAAGAACAAAAGTATAATTTTTTATTTTTTATATATTTATGACTTGCTGGAAGGCCAGCAGCAAGTCACAGAAAACTCATTTTTAATAACCACAGTATACCTAGGAATTTCAGTTATGCTGACTGGCTTGTTGTGAGCAGACTGGTAACATAGCCTATTATTAAGATTGCATAATACTTTCAATTTATACAATCTTGTTTGAAGTTCAGGAAAGTCATAAAGAACTGAAGCCATTGAGACTGAAGTTCTCCATGCTCGGGGCATGCCTCTGGTTGAATTTGCTTGGACATTTTCAGCCAAAATGGTTTGGTCATCTCTAAACACAGTCAGAGAAATATCTGTTGTTACTTGACTGCCTCTGTTCCCCATCTGTTTAAAAAAAAAAAAAAAAATCAGGTGACATTTTCTCAGGTCATTTTAGTGTTTTGAAGCATTCATAAAATTGTGAAACACTGAGACTAACATTTGGAAAGAAGTGGCCTTATGTCAGGATGGCATACTATTTCATTCCCTTGAGCTGAGCTTAATTCAACCACTTGAAAAACCAGTTCGCACATGCTCAGCAGAATTTTCTTCAATTTTGCAGTGAAAACTCCCCCAAAGATGTTGATACTGAGCACAAGACCAGCATTTCCAGCTGTTGGAGGATGGGCACCTGAATGGCAAGTGTGAAGGTTGTCCCCTGTGCTCTCCATTCCCCCACCTTCCAGCCCTGTGAGCAAATGGCCATTTCACTGGATGCAACACAGAAAAGAGATGTCGGGGCAGGAAAAGAGAGGATTGGGCAAGGAGCAGAGACAGCTAGGACAAAGGGGAGAAAAGACGCCAGGACTGGCTGGGGAGACCATGCTTTCTATGTGATTGAGAGACTACTGAGGAGAAAGAATTTCTGGTGTTTCAATAATCCCTCAGTCTGAGAGCCAGGGAAGGAGCAGAATATAATTTGCTTCTGAAACACTGAACTGTTTGTGCTGTGGAAACAGCCTCTGCTTTCTAAAATGAAATATTGCTGAGTTTTGGATGGGCAAAAAAATGCAGTTGCTGGGTGCTAAGGGAAAAGGTGGAGGGAAGATGTGTCAGCTTGGATTTGAATGAAAAAATTCCTGAAGCTCAAGAAAATATTCATATATTTGGAACATTGTTTCTTGGCTGGGTCCAGTATTAAAACAGAGTTCTACAGGAAGAAAAGGCAGGTGAAAGCTGACCAAAACCTGGATTTTAAGCCTGTGTCTGTCAAAGGCTGAGTAATCATTAAAAAAAAAAATTTTAGCAGCAGTCATTAATACTGTGCTTTGGTTTTATGGATGTCAAATGTACAATTCTGCAGGAATCCTAGCTGCAACTCATATGAGGAGCTAGGCACCGAAATGATAAAATCCTGATACAACAGCCAGGAACCTGAAAAATGCAGGCTTCCCTTATTAAAAACTAGTGTGTAATGTCAACTCAAGTCTGCCTTGGGCTTCATTTTTTTCTGGGTATAGAATGGGAACTATATCAGCCACCTCACCTCATGGGTTTGGTGTGAAGTTAGAAGAAAGCCTATGCAGTGCTCAGACATTCAGTGATGGGCACTGCCAAAAAAGCAAAAGGAGAAATAATTAATTCCCTAGAGTTTTAGTAATGGGGTACAAAAGGCCTTGTACCAAACAATGAAGTTAATACAAGATTATTAGATGAGCACCACCTATCTTGTGCACCAAATGAAGCAGGGGTCCTGTCAGAAAAACAGTATAGGATCATAATTAAAACCGGCCTTATATATGGCAAAAAGACTGAATTAAAACTGCGTAGGCAGGAGTGTGCAGGCAGGGAATTACTTCATGGATTCTTCATTTTGCAGACTTAATAAAGTTGTTTGTTTGTTTTTTTAAAAACCTCACTTACTGTTAGTATTTCAAAATCTACAAAGAAGGAATGGATAGTTTCTCCATGCATAGATACAGCCTTCTTCACTTGACTTAGCTCTTCTTTTAATTGACTATGCAGAATCAAAGCTAGGTCATGCTGTAATAATGAGAATAGACTTGCATAGAGTGCATATTCCCAATTGTATACAACCTACTTACATCTATTATAGATCACTCCAAAATGCCTGACTCTACACTGATACTTTAACAAGGTCCATAGTCAGTTCCTCCGGTTTCAGTAAGGCACAGCATACAGCAGTGACGCTCTTAACTTCCATTATTTTCTTAACAAAAGGTGTCAAAGTAATTTCTGTTTATTAAATGAGGCTTTCCACCTCTTTTGAAGGTCATTTTTTTTTTCAGAGGTTAAGAGCACAACTGACTGAAGGATGTTTACATCTTTCCCAAAAGGATGTTGAATTTATCACAAATGCTTATTTGTGACACTTTAAGGTTTTCTGCGTTAGAAAACAAAACAAATTTTTTAGAGTACAGAGCATTCATAGGAATTACTTTACCTGTGTTGTAAATATATCCACCTCTGGATCTTAAGAAAGCAGCTGTTTAACATTTCATATAAACATCACAGTGAGAAACAGGGCTGGAAGAAAAGGAAATGACTGTGTCTAACTGCAGACAATTGGAAAGACAGAACATAATTAACCAAGATGGAATTTTCCCTGTACCCTAAGACTGCCACACCTAAGCTAAAGCAAAAAACAAACAAACAAACAAAAATGCTGAGATGCTTACATTTCCAGAAACAGTCAGGACTTTAGGTTTTTTTTCCTGTCACCCTAAACACTGCAGCTCTAGCAAGAAAGTTTTCTGCGGCACAAATTCAGTATGAGCTTTAGAACAGCCTCTATTACAAATGCAAGAAGGAAATAACTTGTATTTTTGCTTTGACAGAGTTGTTAGATATAATCCAAGAAAGTGAGTAATAGAACACATTCCCTACTGTTAGAGAAAGCCAGAATTTTAACCAGGTCCTTAACCAAACTTCAATGAATCCATTTTTCATTGTTCATCTCTCTCTAAACTAGATGTAGGGATGGCTTCTGACTTCTTCTGATTTAAAGGCAAACTTCCTCCAGCAAAAAATCCTCTACAAAACAGGAAAATAAACAGAAACCCAAACAAATAAATCTGATGATACTCACTTTCTTCTTACAGTGAAAACAACAGCTTCTTTTACATTGTCTTTTTTCAATCAGATTATTAGAGCCTAAATTAAACTAAATAAATATCTCAAGATTTGGAAGACATTCATAACCCAAACAAAAATGGAGCTCATAAACTCATAAACTGCCCCTTCATTATTGAAGGAGCACGAAGTCAGCACATAACCATAAAAAGAGTCAGGTTTACAGCTACTGAGCTTACCATGGGTACTAATGAACCTGCTAATTTCTACAAGAGTATTTTGGCATTGTGTAGTTGGTAATTTGATAGTGCTTTCACAAAACATAGCTATTTATTTTATCTGCATAGTAGAAGGTGACATATCTGTCCAATTTATTCATTCAGGCGAATTTCCTTCCAGCCTTATATATGAAGAACGTAGTTTTCAACATTTTTTTTTAACCTAAGAAGAAGAAAGGCAAAATGTTGGCCCTCAGTCTTTGTGGCACATCAGAGCAACAGGAGGAGGAACTTGTTTATAGGTTTTTCAAATACTTTCCAGCTTTTGGGCTTTTTGTTGAAACACTCATAGAAGTCTCTCATTCATGTCTGAGTTTAAAAACACAGGACAAAAAAAAGACAGAATAATCTACACCTGATGGAAGTCTGAACCTTGGATTTTTCTCAGTTTGCTATTCTGTGCAAAACAAATCAAGCTGAAGTAATAAACAACTTTTAAAATGATACCTTCTATATAGTCAGAGCTGAACGCAATAAGTTTGAATAGTGCTACATTGAATTAAATAAAGGACTGACCTGTTTCAAAATATATCTTCCAGCTTAGGCTAGAGCAAGGCAACTCAGCGACTGTTACATGACAGATGGTAAAGAAAACATGAATTTACAGAATAACTGTCCTGTAAATTACAATATTTCTTCATCATGGATTTCATAATTTGTTTCAGTTCTGGTAATCTGCTTTCAATAGCACATTATGGAAGAGTACGTCATTGCTCGCCTGTTTGTTCTGCAGAAATAACCTTCCATTTACCAAAATTTTAAATTCTTCCACCTTCCATGAACCTGATCCTAATAATAAAAGGAAGGATAAATGGGAGCTCCAGGTAATCAGCTCCTGAGTGGCAATCATTTCACATATGTCATCTTAAGACCTGGGCATTTCTGTTTGCTGTACCCTAAAGTATCTCTGGAGTAGTCTATGACTAAGGCGCAGCACGGGGGTTCACTGAAACCACCCAGGATGCAAACTGCAACAATGAAGTCTGTAGAGTAGGAGACTATGGGACAAGAAACCTCTTACTACTGATTTATACCAGTTCAATACTTATTTGTTTCCTTATTTACACTTAAATATTGACACCTAAGATGAGATAGTGTAAATTAATTCCAAAATAATGAAAAAGACAAATGAAGAAAAGGCCTCTAGCACAAGAACTTAAGACAATCCTGGTCAGACATATTGGCAGACAGAGTAGGGGTTTTTTTGCAGAGTTCAGGAAGTTGCTCTGAAATATTTAATTTTAATATAACTCTCTTTCAGTGTGATAACCTGTTTCATAAGCAATGAATGGAAATTTTTCTAAGGTCAGCTGCAATTAATTTTACCACCTTTTGTTTTATATAAACTTGTCCAACTATTTCTTTCAACATGCGTTGCACACCTGAGATTTCATTAAACAAGGTCAAAGATAAGATCTTTGACGTTTTCAACTTACAAATTTTGTTCTATTCTAACACATAAATGTAACTGTGTAGATTCCACATATAGTAAGAAAGAATGCATTATAAGGATGCAATATAAGCATTATGCTGCTCTGATCGATTTTAATTTCTTCAGTTTCTACTTCTT
>NW_008825614.1:5593684-5618445 GCF_000699105.1 Pygoscelis adeliae
AAACAATAGAAAAGTATCCATAATATAGAATGGACTGTGGAGAAGGCCATTTCTGAACTATTTGAAATTATCTAGTCACCTGAACAAAATTTTGAACTTTTATATCTTCTGATTTTTCTTGCTGTTATCATAGTCTGGCATGTTTTCCATATGGAACAAATCTGGAGAGAAAATAAATAATGTTTTGGAGCTTGATTTCAAGAGAAGAGAGTACATTTTATATATCTGAGGAAGATTACATACTATACAGGAAGCTAAAGAACATAGCTTCAGATACCTTCAGGGTATTATGTCTTGATAGTAAAGCAATACTCGTATTATCAACCTCACTTCAAGAGCTTGTTCCTTTCTAAGCTATAGTTTTTCAAAGAGTAATAGACATATCTGTGTGAATGAGATTTGCAAGACTGAACCTTTAGCCCCCCCAAACTTGATAACACTTACAACTCTGAATGACTTCACACATGGGATTAGTCCTCTTGATCTCATCTGAGCACCCTCAACAGACTGCGTAGGAAAGTCCAATGAAGTCATCCTTGAAGTTATTCAACTACACAAATCTATTCAAGATCAATGCATTGATTTGCAATCTGGCAAATACCATGAGCTGACCTTCCATATAAGCTTCCGAGGAGCTTCCATATTCCTTTGTTTATTCAATTAATCTAGTAAAGTATAGAATCTCTATTTTTTTATGCAAGAATAATTCCCGCTCCATAGTCCCAGATGTTTTCCTAGATGTAATTTCAACATTGTGTATCTTATTTGATGCCTTTGATTAAATTCGTAATGCATTTAAAATATCAGTGTGTCCAATCAAGTGTAAAGTGACATGTGAAAATGAAGTGACTGGTGCAATGGGAATTAAATCTTACACTGCCTTGTCACCTATTCTTTTAGGGATGGATTTCATTTACAACTTAAGCTTCCGTCACACATCACCAACAACGCAAACAGACTAGAAAACACATATTGTACACTCATTAAATGTGGATTTGGATTGCAGAAATCTTATGATATATATTTTTAAACAAACATCTTAGATTCTGCAGTTGAGCCATAACTACTCCTTCCGTCTTGAAAAGTAAGAAAATGCATAAAACCGGTACTTTACTTCAAGGATTTTGTGGAAATACCATAATTACATAATCAACTTGCAAAGCTCCCTTAAAAAGATAATTAATTTGGCAGTAGACTAAACAAGGTCTGTCAGAAGCCCTTCTTTTCAAAGCATCTTCATACCAACACAAGTAAATTTTAAAAGAGGAAAAACCTTTATTAAATTGAGGGCTGGGCAAATACAGTGGGCCGAACCTTAAGCCCCTGTAAGTTACAGCAACAGAACAAGGTTGATGTCAGTGAAACAGAGTTGAAGTATACTGGCTGAAGATGTCATTCAATATCAAAGGAAAACAAGGTAGAACGACATGGACAGGAACAGTAAAAACAGTTTCCCACCGCATCTCTGTGCTTTATTTCGATTTGCCTTACTTCTCCATCAGTGTCTCTGATTCAGTTAAAAGAAGTTCCTGCATTTAATTTTGTTTCTTAATGTGGTGTGCTTGCCCTATATACACAAAAGAATTACAAGAGTTAGGGCAAGATAAAACCCATGTACACCAAAACCTAGCTCTGGTACAATGATATGCCAAAGCAAAAGTTGCATCCAAAATTCAGCCTAAGGATGGCAGGGGTGCACCTGTGTGTTCTTTAGGTGGTAGCACAATGTTGCACGTGTCTCTGCATCAGCTGTGCACACTGGTGGGGTTATTCAGTTCCTTTATACTGGTATATCAGGAAGAAGCCACTTACTAGAGGTGTCAGAAGAATACCCCTCTCTATAAAGCAAGTGCTGCCTGCAAAGTTTCAGGTCAGCTTCTGAAAATGCCTGTAGCACTAGGCTTCCTCACTGGCCATGAAGGGAGCTTCCCTTCTGAGGCTGTTAAGGCTGACATAGTGGATTTTGTGGTCAGGCCATCCGGCCACTAGAATGACATAACCTACCCTCTTCGTGTGGGCAGTCAGGAAGCATGAATCTCTCTCTTGCTCTGGGGAGAAAAGAGAGGAGAATAAGGAACTGGATTGAAAGACCAGCTGGTTGATTAACTTAAATAACACTGACATATACAGGCTGTCCCAGGCTCCGTCTCTTCTCAGGTTTATTTACATATGCTATCTTCATCACAGGTAGTATAATGGAAAGTAACACAATGCTGATAATAACAAAAGGCCAGAAAATAAGCAATCAGACATTTACACATCATCTATTTGAAATGCGATGTTAGAGAGGTGGAGCCATTAAATGACTTTTGCAGTGATTTTTGGTGCTGCTTGTACGGTTAATTAACAACAGGAACAATGCTGAATTACTGAGACCTCATCACACATTTTATGTATCTTTCTAGGCTGATGGGAACTAAGTTACACAAATAATCTTCATATCTGTGATCCTTCAAGGAACAGCCATTTTGATAATACTCAGAAGTGCTTGCACTGACTTCCATTTCATAGCAATTTTGGATTGTAAAATTAATTTTGTGCAGTTTTGTTCCTTTGAATAATTAGTAAGTAAATATTTTACTTCTTATAAATTATGACTTCTAGATTTCAGCTAGGATGAATTATATATTCTGTCCTGAAATAAAGGGCATCAAAAAGAGGCAGCATTGGGCAGGACAGAGAAGTGAGACTCCCAAAATAATTATGCTGACAATTTTCTGTTTTCCTTTGTTATTATTGTGACTGTATTTACTTGATCACAAGCTTTTCGTCTTCTCAAACCAAAATTTTCTTCATCTTAATAAGGTCACAAGCATGTGTTCACAACCTCAGAGTCTATTGTCTCAGAAATGTTTGTGTGGACCATTGTCTTTTTCTTTTTTTAAAAAGTCTTTATGCAACAAACCTGCTATGAAAAAGTACAGGGGTGGCAGAGCCCAAATAGCTGTATTTACTAAAAATACACAGCAAGTGGAAGATTTCTTGCTTTGGCAGACTTAAATCCAGAACACAGACCACTGCTACAAGATTCATGAGAAATTTTGGGAGCCACTGTCCCATTCTTGAAAATTGGCATGCTTAAGTAACAATTTTACAGGTGGCTATACACTAGCATCTAGTATATGCTCATATACTAATCAGTGCTTTTCTCCCACAGCTTATCTCTGGAGACCTAAAAGCAGAGAACCAGGGAGGTCAGGTAACTACACAGGCCCCAGCTGCTGCAGGGTGAATATGCTGCTCCCTGCTCTCTCCACCCGATGCTAGCAGATGTCACATGACAGGCACCAGAAGAAAAGTCAGCGAAAACTTTATCAGCCCTCAAGCTATTCTTTCCATCTGTGCATTTCTGCACAGCTTCTGATCACTTTTTTTTTCCATTGTGTTACTAGCTTTCAGGATTTATTGTGATATACATGACGTTTGTTTTATCTTAAGGCCTGAACAGCTGGAATCAAGAGGACCAGCGTTTCACATTTTCATTGTTTAAGAAGGACCCATTACTCCCGATGATAACACAGAGCATCAGAATGACTCGGAAACAGGAAAGAAAGAAAAAAAAATTTTTTTTCAGGCCAATTTCACGATTTGAACAGGAAGGGAGAGGGGAAGTCAGTTTTCAGCTTGAGATTTTTTTAATCTAGGGGCAAGCAACATATTTCTGCTACTGTTCAGAAGAAACACAGTTGCTCTTGCTACGAGTAAACCTTTGCAGGGAAAGATGCTGATTTCAAGTAGATGAAAATTCTTCCTCTAGAACTACTGGAAATTTGAGAAGTGAAGATATACATATGTGATATTTATTTGCATCACAAAAGTAAGTTTACATCTGACTGTTGGAACACTTTATGAAACTTTAAGATAGTTCCTGTCTATGAAAGATTTACATGGGCAAATTTGCACATTTCATTGGATTAATCGTCACTTCAGATATGTGTAAGTGAAAATTAAGGAAGCATTAGAAATCATGGTTGCTGTCAAAGAGAACCTGCAGTTTTTCTTTGACTGCAGTATATTTTCATTATTCATCTAGATGTAATTTCTTCAATGGCTTCTGGGTTAGAGAAGCAGCAAATTCATTTCTGAGGGTTATGGCTCATGGCCTCAGAAAACACGTGGCATATACTTCTGCTATTTCACATACCAAGAGGATGCATTCAGAGCTAGATGATAACGGAAGAACCATGTAGGAAAAAATCTTAACCTGGGGAATTTAGAGGTCAAAGGGGAATAATCCATTAAATTCTCTTGGGCCAATCTCTTTGTTGGTGTAAGAAAGGGAAAGCATGTCTACCAATTACAGCAGAATTGCAACAAGTTATACCAGGGAAAAAAAATAGCCTAACCAAAACAACCCACTAATAAATAAATACAGTTAGCACACTGGCCTCTGAGAACAGCTGCTGAAACAGAGAGCACTGTGCCCTTTCTCATGTCCTATGCAGACAAAAATATATACCTCTGTTTTACACTACAGCTACCAATATCTAAATGTGAAAATAGGGGGAAAAGGTGAAGAAATAGACTAAACCCCATGTATTTAGAGAGGTCTGGGGCATTTAGGTGTAGAGATTACAATCTCTTTTTGTTTTGCACTAAGTGTGGTAATGCCCTCTTGGTCCATCCTCAAAAGAATCTGAAAGACACCAACATTTGCAAGAAGGCAGCAAAGGAGAGCAGTATTGATTACAGTCTATTAAGTTGTGCTGGTTTTGGCTGGGATGGAGTTAATTTTCTTCGTAGTAGCTAGTACGGGGCTATGTTTTGGATTTGTGCTGGAAACAGTGTTGATAACACAGGGATGTTTTCGTTACTGCTGAGCAGTGCTGACACAGAGTCAAGGCCTTTTCTGCCTCTCACACCGCCTCACCAGCGAGTAGGGCTGGGGGTGCACAAGAAGGTGGGAGGGGACACAGCCGGGACAGCTGACCCCAACTGACCAAAGGGATATTCCACACCATGTGACATCATGTTCAGCATATACAGCTGGGGGCAGAAGAAGGAAGGGGGGGACGTTCGGAGTGATGGCGTTTTGTCTTCCCAAGCAAGCGTTAGGCTTGATGGAGCCCTGCTTTCCTGGAGATGGCTGAACACCTGCCTGCCGATGGGAAGGAGTGAATAAATTCGTTATTTTGCTTTGCTTGTATGTGTGGCTTTTGCTTTCCCTATTAAACTGTCTTTATCTCAACCCACGAGTTTTCTCACTTTTACTCTTCCAATTCTCTCCCCCATCCCACCGGGGGGGAGTGAGCGAGCAGCTGTGCAGTGCTTAGTTGCCAGCTGGGGTTAAACCATGACATAAGTGTAAACAAAGATCAATTTACTCCATTTCTTTCCAAAAGACTTGAACAAGAAATCCTCACTCAGGGAGAGAGACATTCTCTCTGTCTCCTCACTGCAGGTAATTCAAAGGAGACCAGGGGAAACAGAATCTCATCCACTTTTTACTTCCAGGCTGAGCCCCATGTTTTAAGCTTGGCACAGGGACTTCACTACCTGAGGCTTTGAGCTCTGGCAGCAGATTCCAAGGAGGGCCCAGTGGTCTCAGAAGACCACCCAACTTCCCCACCATGCCGCACATCCTACTGAAAGTGCATGGAGGTCAACCTCATGCCTTCTTCTCTCCACCAGTCTCTATGGTACCCACTTTTTAGTCCTTTTATTTTTGCCTCTTAATAAAACAGAACCTCTATGGTAAAAAGTTACTCACGTGCCCCATATTCATGTGTCCCTTCAGGCAACTTTTTCTGGCTTGTTCAGAAAAAACACTCTGGAAAATTTGTGACACAACCAGCAGAGCCCATGCCCTTTCATTTATCCTAGCTAGACTCCAAAGAAGTTCTGCTGATTTAAACAGCAAAGCCTCAGGGTCATGACCCCTTACCTTGTCCTAAAATAAGTTTTCAGAAGCCAGCCTTGTGCCTGACTTTTTTGATAAAACAAAAAGAGGTTCAAAAACCTCCTGCAAATGGCTCCATTCACTCAAAATGGAAAGTCTACCTTGAGGCAAGCACTCTTCAGTCACTAATAACACATTAAACTGCAGAGCAAGGGAGCCACAGGAAGGACCTCTGACTTCTGGTTGTGACTCTACAATGAAAACTCAGACTCCTCAAAAAAGACAGGCCCCTCTCTCAGTACTGAGAACTTTGTAAACCTCTGTCACAGCTAAACAAAATTTGGAATAAACTTTCCAAAGTAGCCTAGGGAAAAAGAGTGGTCCTTCTTATCTTTTGTTATGTATTGAGAGATATTAAGCTAATATTTAACAGATAACAACATCACAACCTGAGACTTTTTGGAGCACAATAGTGGAAAGCTAAGCAATTCTTTCTAATGCTACTTATTTTCTTGAAGCAGCTAGTTTAACTGCTGATATTAATTACCTCTGGCCCACAGCAGCTTCTTCCTTGTGCTGAGGGATGTATAAACATAGCTTCTTGTCTGACTTGAAAGACTCCAGGCAACCTGAAGCTTAAAGAGATCTTCTGGGGTGTGTTGAACATTCCTCCCACTAGATCTATGGCCATTTACACCCTATACTTCCCTAGTGCACAAGGGTCATTCATTCGTTCTTGAAACACAGGTCATGAACATGGCAAGAAGTAGACTAGGTTCAAGAGGAGGATTGGGAGTTAATTTTGACAGATGTATTTATCAGTGTACAAAGCTGAACAACCGAAAGATGATTTTCAAATCTGTAGAACTAAAGTACATAAATTCACATTTTTCTCATTAAGGAAAGAACTCATTTAACAAAGCTCAGCAAATTTAGAGAAAACTAATCATACTCCTGTTCCAGATAGCACTGGATATTTTGGAATAGGAAAGTTTAACAGAGTTGAACATAAAAATGTACCAAGCAGGTGGTTTTTATTAAGATTGCTGATGTCATGCATTACTTGGAAGCCACACAAAGCATGCAGGGAACATTGTGAAATGAAGTTAACGAGAGGGTCACACACTCTGCAGCTTCTGTAAGCTAAGCTTGCAGTATGCCATAGAAGTTTCTTGCCTTCCTCCCGAGTCTCTCCTCCACACTCCCCATCTGACCAAATCAACCTCTGTTACAAAGCCTTTTCTTCCCCCTTCCCAGAAGCGCTCTGTCTTCCACATCTTTGTCTTCTCTACTGTCCCAGTTTACTATGCAAAATTTCTCCCCATTTGCTCACATTGTCCCATTCCACAGCAGTGAGTCGTCCCCCATCCAGCACAGCACCTCCTCATCTCTGGCATAGCAGGATCCTCCAGGTGTACCTTACAGAAAATCCTGATGTTGCAGACCCCCCCGCCCTCCAGTCCCCACCCCACCTCTTACTACCTCCTTACTGGCCTTGAACTTGCCCCAGTATTCCTTCTTTCTTGGCAGCTGAATCTCCAATTTATTCTGGTCCACAAGGGCCAGAGAAATTTGCTTTTGTGCAACCCATTTGTCTCCAATAACAGCAGTCTCTTTCCTTGGCTGTACATACTGCTGTTCACTCTTTCTGTCCCTGCTAGTATTTGAGCTGTTTTCTCTCTTTACTAGGATATTCTAACTCCACAGACTACTCTTCCACAATTTCTGGCATCTCCCATTTTCCCCTCCATCTCCCACCACTGACACTTTTGTAGAAGGTAGTCCATCAGAATAATAACATGTTAAACAACTGTGAGAAGTAGATGACATTTCTACTCTGCTGTACAGGAACCATTAACCAGGTCTTTGACTTAAAAAGACTGAAACTGTGGCTGTACTTCAGAGAAAGCAGAAGCTCCATGTGTCTCCCATTTTCTCTTATTGCTTTTCTGTGAAATCAACAAGGTTTTGGCTATCAAAACTTGTAACTTCCCCTAAAGTTTTGAAAGCAATCGGATGTGATGTTCGGAGGTTACTGTTTTACAGACATACAGAGAAGTGCCATTGGGTTGAGTTTGTGGCCTCTTGAGCTAAGCCAAAAACTGGAACAGAGGTCCTCCTGAAATAATTCCACTCCAGCTGCAAAGTAAAATAAGACCCTACTCAATTCCAAAACACAGACCGTGAGCTTTCTGAAAGTGAGGTTTCTGAAAGTGCACTTACATAAGATTTGAAGAAAACGGAAAAAAAATTAGCCTCTATCCCATGATTAAAGCTGACAATTAAGCCCCACTGAATTTTGCATGCAACTGGTTTCCTGGATCCAGTTGCAGGTCTTTCTTCATATTTATTAGGCTTTATACAGTTCTGCATAAGTCAGAGCCAGATCCAATCATCTACAAAGCCTGGGGGTGAGAGTTACATTTAGGGTTCTTTACCATCCCATTTTGTAGGTGGAGACCAACTGCAAACTTGAAATCAGACACATAACTCAGAAGTTCTGGGGTTTCAATCTCAGAGCACATTTGTTTGCTTATTTTAATTAACAGGAAAAAGTTCGTTACCATTATTTCTTTTTCTATATAGCAGAAAAGGAAATTATGGCATGACTTAGAATTTTGTTTTTGAACTGGCAAACAAAAAGAAAAAAAAAATAAACTGGAGCTGTGCACTTCAAAGACACTTTGTTCCACACAGACTTTTTCAGTCTGTTCTTTATAAAGCAAAGACTGTCTGTCAAAAGTGACAAAGAGCTGTTCTTTGAAAAGCAAAGGCCACTTATGGGATCCTGCATCCTGTACTACTGAACTCACTGACAACTATACATATATTTTGCATTGGCTATATTGACTATGCTCCATAACGAAGAAGAAACTGCTGCATAGCTGAATGTTAAGCACAGTTCCAATTTTAAAGCTGTACTCCAAGAAGCATTTTAAAGCTTAATTTCATTTGTAAAGTTTCATTTACAATTATTTATTTTTCTTCTTCGGGTTCAAGAGAAGACATGTAAACATTTATCTTGTGCTCTGGGCACGTTTTATATTCCTGTAAACTGGCAGCAGCAAATATCCCTCTCAAATATTGCTGATGATATCTTAAGTGGAATAAAAGCCCATGAGACCAGAAGAAATTTTCCAAAGTCCACATATGCTCACAGACCCTCTCAAACGAAAGAAATTCCAACTTTAGCGTTTGTGTATAAAACTGGTATGCAGAAGGTTAGTCAATTATCAAATTATATAGGAGCTTTGAGAGCAAGACCAACATCTCAGAATCTGCTGAAAATCTCAGAGTTAGCAAATTTAATGACATTATGATCAGGAAAGACTTCAACTAATAACTAACTATCTGCTTCCAAATTTATTTAAGACATAGTCCCAAGCAGAAAGGCCTACAACAGTCAGATTCTCAGATGAGAGAGGCATGATTAGGGAGGGGGGATCTGGCAGCCAAAAGTAAAGACCACATGCCAACTACAGCCAAATTCAAATTCAAATAAAAGAAAGCTGTCAAAACCACTGCTTGATCATTGTCACCCAAGGATAGCTGCAGACGTGGTTGTATTCCCAAGCTACAAACACATACAAAGAAACAGTCCTGATCAGAGAGACAAAAATTCAATTTTTTTCTAATTTCTAGCCTATCAAGAGTAGGTAGATGGTCCCCAAGAGACTGGGGTGTAACCATCCGAGAAAGAAAGCAAACAATGAATTCAACCAAAGATGAAAGATATCTCAACCACTTACTCTTCAATACCATTCTTACTGGCTTTGGAGCCATCCCAATATGTAAATGTGAAGGAAGACAAAATGAACCCTCTATAAAGAACATGATTAGAGCACACATAAGGAATAAGACTTAAAAAAAAGAAAACCCTCTTCAACACTATTCTCCAGAACCCCCTCACAAGGCACAAAGAATGAAAGCACTTCACGTTAACTATGTATTCTTCTCAGTACTGAGAGAGAAATTAATGTCCCTTTGAAGTCAGAGGTAAGACAAATGACAGCTCTAATAATACCATCAGGATTTTAAAAGCACATATTAAAAGATCAAACTCACCATCTGTATGGCACTTGGACTACTATCCAGATTACCTGGGCCAAGAAGTGCAAGTAACTCAACTGAAACTTGCTCACGAGCTTGAACAGTAAGGAAATACTGGCATAAAATGGCACCTGACTTGACTGTCAACATCCTGCAACCATTTCATAAGCAACAGCTGTGCCTGTCTTCCCTGAAGAAAAGCTGAGTTTCCCAAAAGGAGGAGGAAGAAATGGCTGCTGATCAATATATCGGGTTTCTCCTTTTCTGCTGTTATCAGAGGGTGCGCACCTGTGGAGCCAGAGCTTGGATCAAGCCCAAAGGCTCATAATTTAGCCAAAGCCACCTTTGTCTGTGGTGGTTACTAAGCACTGCTTATTGGTCAAAATTAACTTTAAAAAATCAGTATGCCTTCTGCCATCTTCCTAAAAAGAATAAGGCATTAAAAAATTGGAAGGGAAGGGGGAAAAGAGAAAGCAAAACCACTTCTCCCCAGAAAACACATCAAACGATCACACATGCAGTTATTTCACTTTTCCCTCTTGCAATTGATTTAATTCCCTTCCATGTGATCTGTGTTTCTTCATCCTTCCCAATTAACTGCTGAAGTTACATCAGCATAAAAAAGTAGCTGCTCCTTAGACACGTGAAAGTCAATGCAATAGGATGAGAGATAGTAATGCCTAAAACTATTTTATAAATCTGATTGTCATTTATTGTGTCCAGAAATTACTTGCCTTACAATATATCTCTTTGAAGATGTTTAGCTTTCAGGCAGCACAGCTTACTTAACTACCAGTGTGTTTTATCTTTTGTATGCATGTTTTATCTTTTATATATTTATATTCTGATAAACACTACATACATGTTATAAATTACTCTGATGATGCATCTTGCAACTGGGCTTCAGCCACATGTTCTGCTGAAACCTGTAAGTCACTGGAAGATGAGTTACTGTCTAGAGCAGATACGTACTTGGGCTTCACAAATATAACTAAGGTGTTCCCTATGACACAAGCATATTCATTTCTGTTTACCTCATGGCTGAAAGTCTCGTTTAATATTAACCCTTGTTTGGGTCCTACTAGTTAGATCTGGAGAGCAATAAGTTTTGGTGGTGGTTTTCTTTTTTTTCCTCAAAGGCAGAGCTAGCTGTTCTCACTGAAATTAAGCTTAGCCAGCCAAGGCTTGTAGTTTATATTAAAAAACAATAAAAAACCACACTTATCATACAAAAGGAAGAACAATAGTAGAACACCTAACCACCTTCCCATTCCATTGAAATTTGCCAGCAGTTTGTCAGCCTAATCTTGTGTTTGTCATGCATGAAGTTCATGTGAGCTAAAATTCATAAAAATCATCTTTCTTCTGCTACAGAAATAATACCAACTAGCTATGCTACCTAAGACATGTTACTGGAGCTCATTTACCAGAGACAGAATTACTTTTTGAGGCGAATACCATTTTAAGAGTCGGACAGAAATGTTCTGCTGAGTAGCCCCTGTAACAAAAATTGTTGTATTCACAAAACTGAAATTTTCTGCAGTGAAAGTAATTTTTTAAAAATAAATTTTCAGGAAAACCAAAAGGAAACTTATTTTTTTAACCAAAAAATGAACAATGTTGGTTTTTTTTTCAGTTGACCTGAAATGTTTTCTTTGCTTACATTTTCCTTCTGATGCAGCACACCACTTTCAAAGTTGGCATTGTATCTGGCTACCTTCTGCTATGGTACTGAGAGCTGACATCTACCAGAATTCAATCTAGATGCAGGGGACCAAGCTACAGGGCATATTAACCAAACTCATGACATGGAGTGTATCTTGGGAGATGAAGCCTAGACAACAACTATGATAAATCCCCATTGTTACTTTATTTATTCTCCCACTATATGGAGTTGCTCAACCTTTAGGATGACTGAGTGAGTTTCCTCCATACCTTGCTTCTGTCTTACTATAGGAACAACAAAAAATGTGTTTTCATTATGTAAGTTTTACTGTGGTATCTTTATTATTAGAAGGGATGGGGAGACTTATGCATCTATAAGCAAAGGATGCCCAAGGATTTTTGGAGTTATTTCAGGAAGTATTTATTTTCCCCAAATGACATTTGAATATCTTAAAAATGCTGGCTGTGTAATTAATTTAGTTACGTGGTATGTTACGTAAGTATATGAGGTTCTTGAAAACTAGAGGGAAACACGTTTTCATGAAGTAAGTGCTAATTTTCTGTTTTAATTTTCATAAACAAGCATTTAAAAAATCCATAGTTTTAAATAAATGCTGTATAAAAAGCAGCTGTCCTTAGACAGAAACAATTCCATCTGTCAGTAATATCATTTCTATTTCTCAAAATTTTGCCATGACTTTGCAAATAATAAAGTGTGGCGGCAGACAACAGCACAAGAGTCCAGTTTATTAAGACTTTAGCAGGGTGTCTACTTCTCTTAGAAACTGAGCCCTCTATTTCCAGTAATAACAGTCTTGGGGTGTGCTCTCAAAAAAACCCCAAACCTCAAAAACCCCCACAAACCAAAACCAAGAAAACCCACAAACCAGCAAAAAGAGCACAGCAAGATCCTTTCTCAAACTGAGCTGAAGCATAAAAAAGTCACTTTTAATATTCCTCATTTCTTCTGGAAGCACCAGTGTCCTTTGCCTTAGGAACTTTGCTTTTATGTTTTCCAAGGCTGGGTGGAAAAACATCATATTTTCTAGGTCACATATTATGTGGTTTCTTATCCAGTAATATCCTGCTCAACAATTAGCTAGTTCTCCTTCTGACATTAGGATGCTGGTTTCCTGAATCTGTACCAGCAAACTCAGATGAAATCAGCAACCATTCCTTATTCTTAATGGTTTTAATTTGTAAATATCTACGTTTGGTTTGGACTGCTTAATATGCACAAGGATCATAAAAGTGGTAGTGCATATCAGAATTATTGCATATGCTATTTCAAGGCACCGTTGCCACCTCACTTTCAATTTATTTAAGCTGCTTAGCAACAATATTCTGTCCTGTAGACGATAACTCCAATAGGCAAGGCATACTCAACTGACCTGGCTGGCAGCTGTACCAGACTCATTGTAGTACTCTACTTCTGTCTTCTCTGTCAAACAGATACTTCAAGCAGCCTTTTGTAAAAAGTCACACCACTTAAAGAGCTTGTTGTCATGTTTCAAAAAGCCTGCCCTTTAATGTGCTTAGTATCGTTCTGCAGTGGTGTCTTGGGGTGCATCTTATCACTGTTTGTTTTATGTCTGAACTTTAAACTCTGTGCTTTCCCATATTCTGTCCTACTGCCTTGGTTTTTATGTCTCTATTTACTTCCCCTTATGCCTAATAACTCCACAAGATGGATTCTAATTGGATAATCAAGCTTCATTGCAGAAAACAAACAAAAGAATAGAGAAACTCAACCCAATGAACAACCCTCCTCTCCACTTTCCTTGGGGTTAGGCAATACTGCCTTTCAATTCACTTTAGAAGGAAAACCTCCAGCTACAGACAACTCATTTGAATCCAGCCCTTACCCAAAAATATCTTTCTAAGAGTTATACCATTAGTCATTTTCTACTCCTTTGGGGCCAGAGTGCAATTCAAAGTTCTGTTTAAGATTGAAAGCTGGGAAACAGGACTCTGTATTTGTCCTCAGCAATGTGTGTTGTTTCATTCCCGAAAGGGCTTAGATACTTGGACGCATCTTTAAAAGAAGATGCCTGTTACAGGCATTATCAAACAAACTACTCTCAGTGGTACCTCTTTGGGTACCAGGCTCTTGGTAAGTTCACAGCTGCTCAAATGCGTGATTTTGATAGTAGGAGGATTATCCTGCTGGAGTAGTTTGCAGAAAAAAAAAAGATTAAGAACAACCAGCCAACAAAAGCCACAAAATAACTCTGCTACAAAAGCAGTCAAACTGCCAGGGAGTTCTTTCACTCTTCTGTAGATTTGGCACGTGTATGTACATGTGCCAGTTATTCTTGGCCAAGTTTTGGAAATACAACCAAAGCAGACATCCCAACTGCCTAGACGTGGTATCTGCTCAGTATTGGCATTAGTACCACTGAGAGCACCACCATGCGATGCAGTCCCAAGAGTTGACACTTTGGGAGGAAGGGTCAATATAGTCCCATTAAATTAAGTTTCCATGTTATATCCTTCTAAATAGGGGAAAAAAAAAAAATGTGCTTCCTTTTGGAGCACTCTGGAAGGCAAGACTTCCATCTCGGTATCTTCAGGCTTTAAAAACAGAAAACTAAACTGTATTCTCAAGTCCTGAAACAAATAGACCTTTCAGCACAAGACAAATCTCTATATTTCTAAATGGTTCACCTTGCATAACATCTCTAAGCATTCAGTTCACCACACATCAGTTCACTGTAGTTAATACTGTCCAATACCTTGTATATTTTGCCCAATATCTTTGCTGCTGCTAAAGCTGTAAAGGTGCTATCATATTTTGCTTGATTTTTTTTTTTTTTTTGGGGTAATGATTATTTTAAGATTCTGGGTACCAGTGTAGTCCAATAACTACTACTATAATCTTCACTGGATTTAACTTTGAGTGTACCTTCTTGTATACAATTACACATCTTTGAATACGTAGCCAGAGTCCTTTGTAATATGTCCTGATTTAGCAGCTCAGTTCTGAACTCGAATTCCTTTGTTGGGATTTTGGACTCCACTGATCTTTCATATTCGAGGTCATTCCTAGATTTGTGGAGTTTGGGTTTGATTGATTGTTTTAATAACAAATAACATCGAAAACAGCATCATCTGAAGCTTTCACAAAAGTACAGCTGTTCCCAAGAGCATCCTGTGGAGCAGCTCAGTCTACCCATAAGCTCAGTCTACCCATGAGCTCTGCAGGCCTTCAGTTGAGCTAAGGCCGATGGTGTGAGTAGAGACATTTGACTTGCCCGAGGTAGTAATTATTCACATTAATAGACTCTAGGTCTTAACTCTACCTGGTGTTTCAGACATATTCTATCAGTCTATTACAATTTCATTTTAATAGATGCCATGTAGCTTTATGGTATCTGTAGTCCAAAGCATGTAACAGAACAACTAAGTGGCTAAGGATTAAACTTTAACAGGCAGGAATGGAACTGCAGTGCCCTGTGTTTAATTGCTTCGTAACAAGTCCTGTGTGAAAAAACCCACAGGCAGATTTGTTGTTACTCCATGAAATTTGAAATAAGAAAATAAAACCAGAGAAAACTTACAATAAAAATACTATTCATAAAAAGAGCAAACTTACAAGAATTCTGACGGTTTTTCCCTCCAAAAAGGATGCATTTTTCTGAGAAACATTATTTGAAAATAATACTAATTTAGCAAGCTAATAATTCAACACACCGTAGTCAAATATCTCTCAGTGGAAATCTTACTAGAAATAGTCCATCACATTGTTTCTCACCAACTCTGATACCTTCAGATATTTTTTCTGGCTTCGTTGCCTCTCTAGGTGATCACTTCATTTTCTTGAGCATGAACTGGTTATTTCTTTTCATTATTTTTCCCGGTAAGCTAGGCAGATAGATATCCATATTCTGCACTGTACACTATACTATGCTGCAGTGCCACAAAGCTGAGCTGGAAGCCTTCCATTTGCAGAGAAATTACTCACCTGCTAAACAAGTGAGAACATCCATCTGTTCCACACCATGCTTCTGTTGCTATTTACCAGCATCTTGAGATGGTAACAAAATGCTTTGATTTCATATTGACTTGGTCCAATCACCATGAAAAATACATGGTCAGATATATCATCCTAAACAAAAAAAAAATATCTGAAATCTAAATATCTCAAGTGATAGCATAGCTGAAATTTGTCTGAGACTTCCAAGTCCTGGCATGTACCTAACTGTAACACTGTAATTGCTGTCACTGTTAGAGAAAACCTTTGTTAAAGATGGAATATTTTACTGGCAGTAGTTGTTACCTAGCCGTTTTTATCTCTAAGCAGTAATGCACACAGGAAACATTTGTTTTTAAGAATTCTCAGTGATGTAAGGATATAAACACCTTGGTTTTAAAATTCAGGTATGTAAAATATGTTCTTTTAAGATCAAAAAAACAGAAGGACAGATGTCCTTTCCAAAAATGGAAAGACCTTTGTAATGAATAAACTCATCACACTGTGCCCTATAGGTGTCAGATGGTAGGAAAAATGCACAAATCCTGGAATACAGAGAGTTAAATCACCATATGCTGTCAGCTTGATCAAAAGGCTCTTTAACATGCCCTCCTTGACTCAAATGAGAAAAAGAAATATAAGTAAAATGTAGCAAATGCTACTGTGAAACAAGCTTCTTACATCTATCTGTGAAACACTGCTCTTCCCTGGAAAACAACTGTGCAGGGATTCATTTTTAAAGGAATTATAAAACCAGAAGGCTAACCAAAAGATAACCATACTTGGTACTCCAGTAGGGATTACTGCTGCCCCAAGCTGATGCTGACCATGTCCCACAGTAAATGTACAAAACCACAATGTATTTCTAATCCCCAAGCAAATTTCTCAGTAATAACTTTTCTGCAGTATTTTGAAAAGTTGCTGTAATTCCCCATTCCAGGGAAAAAAAACCCTCTTGGTTGCAAGTTATACTCCTGGAGTTTGGCAATCATGTCTAAGTGAAATGAAATTAGAGTCCGTTAGAATAACTTACTTGCCAATTAGTCATTTGGATTTGAAATATATGTAACCTACTATTGAGTGCTGACTAGTGATAATCAAATGAAACTAATATATGAAGTACCTTCAACACACAAAATTTTGACTGGCCACCCTATTTCACTCCCTAGCATTCTTCCTCATCAATGAGCTTGAGAGAAACGATGAAGCGCTCTGACGCTTAGCTGAGCAAGACTATAAACTGGTGCAATCAACACGAAACATTTACTAAGATAATGTTTCTTTAATCAGGGTGGAGATAAAACTACTGCTGACTCTATCAGAAAATTTTGCTTACACAAGAGGCTTGGTTCATTCCTCTTCAGCCTCACACAGTCATTCACAGCACTGTAACAAAAGACACGTGCTATGTAATACTGGTAAGTTTTCCGTACAGTCAGTAGTTCTGTGATGTTGCCTCTGTTCTCCAGTAAAGAGCAAGTCTGCATTTTGTTGAGCACTACAGATACATGGAATAAGGTGCTGCTGGCTGAAAGTTTACAATTTAAAAGTATCTTGGTAGCTCATACTTGGCTGAACTTTGAAGGCCACATTCCTTATGCCTGCAGTAAGGGCCCTGTGATCCAGGCCTTGGTTCCTCCCTCACCAGTGGGGATAGGCAAAGGAAACCAGTAGAACATGAAGAGGGATGGAAGGACCATAAAGCCCTGCTGGTGTTGTTCTGTCCTTTACTGACAGAGCAGGTCTCTAGCCTTTAAAGTGTTGAAAGTTGAGTTTCCACTCAACATGCAAAGTGGCTGATGTACAGGAAAGAAGGGATATATGACAAGACAGAAGCAATATTTTACAGCGGGCTGTCCTTTCAGTTGAAGGAATGATCAAAACTTGACCTCCATTATTCCCATTCCAAATTTGCTCTTAACTCCGAGGAGAGAGCTGTGCACAAAAGGAAGGAAACCAACAAGGGTCAGGCTGATTAAATGAGTGACCAATACTAAAATATGCCCCTTTTCTGTCAGCATATATGGGCTTCATAGGTTTTTGAAGATGTGGCCACTGTCATACATGACTACCCGTGAGAAGGAAAGACGGGATGATTTTCAGCCTGGCATTTTTAAAGGAAGTAAAAAAACCCCAAGACTATTTAAGAAAATAGTTGATAACATGTTTTTACAGTTTATACCAATGTGTACATGTTTTTCTTTAGTGAACAGGATTATTGGTTTTGGCTGCACTTTTCGACCATTAAGAAGATAGTTATTACACTAATTTTTGGCAATGATTTAGTAAGAGGTGGTTACCTTAAAATTTTAACTGAGGCAGGCGGAGAAACAAATTTATTGCAACTTGAACATTATGGGAGTAGTGCATATTGCTTACAGCTGCTACAGCAGTTGTTAGTGCATGGAACTTTGTTTACAACTCCTGTGATTTCTGACAAATTCACAGGAATCTGATTCTAAATAAAGGCTGAAAAGCAATAATTACAAATTTTAAATAAGCCTAATTAAGGTCATTAGAAATAATTTGGAACAGGTGCCCACATACACAATAATGAGATAATTCTGATATATGGAGGGAGCAAAGACATTAAATGGAATAACAGCTTATCAGGCTAAGTGCTGTATAAACATACAGGAAGACAAGACATGATATATGTTTCAGCAAGTGCATACATGAGAACTATATATCCCATCTTTAAAAACAACTCTAAAACCACCTTTTGTTTTGAAAATATCTTATATTTTGTATTTTTTGAATGCACACATTGAAACATATAGTTACAATCAACTTCCTTCTGGAAGGCGTCAGACAGTTTTTCCACAGGCAGAATTTGGATTGTGGCTCTGAAATAGGTGCATTATAAGAAAATGTTTGCAGTAGAAACACTTCATTAGATTTATGGCCTAGGCTCTGAAATCCCTTTAAATCAATCCAGAATGCTGCTGTGAGATAGCACAGTAATTCTTTTACATACAGACACATAAAAGTAGGTTATAAGGAATTGTTGAGATTCCAAAAAAAAGCACTCAAAAAGACTCTGAAAATAAAGATATTGAGACTTCACCAGCTGAAATTAGAGAAACAGTCTAGCTCAAAACCCCTGAGCTTTCTTGAGAAACCTCTGGGGAATGTAGTTGCCAAAAATCAAAGGCTGAACAAGGAAAATAAGGGCCCATTACTGAAAGGAGTAGGTGATTTAGTGACAGTGGACAGATAAGAAGTACTCATTGCCTTCTCTGTCCCAGTCTCTACCAACAAGGTCTTCTGGGTCTCTACAGGCAAGGTTCAAGGAGGAAAGGAAATACCAGCAGTAGGTGCAGGCTGAGTCAGGGGTTAATTGCGAGAACTCAACCCACATCTGTCTTTGTCTGAGGGTGTTGTGGAAGCTGGCCAGAGTCATAGGGAGGTCCATCTCTATAATCTTTGAATGGTCGTGGAGATCAGGGGAGGTCCTGGTGGCTAGAGAAAAGCAAACTTTGTACCCATCTTCAGAAAAAGAATGGTCCTTTGGGGACTCCTCTTTGGGGTCCTTCAAAAAAATGATTCAGGGAACTATAGGCTCGTGAGCTTCACTTCAGTCCCTGGAAAAGTCATGGAGTAAGTCCTCTCGGAAACCACTTTTGAACAGGTGAAAGAGGAGAACGTGACCGAGAGCAGTCAGCGTGGATTTACCAAGGCTAAGTCATACTTGACCAGCCTGATTGACCTTCAATAATAAAATGAGTGGATTTGTGGATGAGGGAATTGCAGTGGATGTCTCTGATCCGTGCTCAGGTCAAAAGAACTTTCCTACCCACCTGCATTCATGGTGGCTAATTCACCAGTATCAAAAAGGTTGCCCAGGCCAGCTGGTCATGGGCCAGCATGGGCCAGTGGCTCCCTGGGGGCTGGGAGTTATAGGGGCTCCCCCTAGGCTGGCCGGTCAGGGTCTGGCAGCCAGGGCCTGTCCCACCGCCCTGGCCAGAAGCAGGGCAGCAGGGGGCACTGGGGGCAGACCCAGCCCCAGGCATGGGGCACATCCCTGGGGATGGGCTGATGATGGGCCAGGATATGGGCCCATGGGTGGGCCTGGCAGGGTTGTGGAGAGCAGGAGACTGGCCCTGCTGTGGCATCGCTGGGGCAGGGGCTAATGGCCCCAGGGGGCTGAAATGGGGTCCTGGGCCATGGGCAGGGTGGGGGGAGCCCTGGGGTTTGGGCAGGGGCAGTCAGACCCCTTCAAGGCCCTGAGACAATTGTCCTTCCAAAATCAAACTCAACTCAAAAAGATCAAGTCTTACCCCCCCTCACATCCCTTAGATAATATTGCAGCCTGTCAGAGCATTTTCCTCCTCCTCTTCTTCTCAAGGGGAACACAGCCCCCACAAGAACTCAGCCACAGCGGGGATGCTGTGTGGAGGCCTCCCCTTCAGCCAGGACTGACTGACTTTTTCCCGCTGAACCTCCTTCTCAAGTAACAGGCAATGCATGTACAAATGTCACAGCTATTAGAAACACAGAGAGCACGTAAGAGCAATAAATGAAACCAGAGGTGAAAAAGCACAGACTAAACAGGGTACAGAAATCTGTGGTAGTGATTGTTCCTGTCTGGGAGGGTGGTCAAGCCGCAGTGCTGGTACTGGGGTGGTGACGGATGCTCCTCAGTTTGAACCAGCCACTTACTACAGTGATACGCAGCGCCTACTGGGCTTTTAACCTGGCTCCACAAGTGACAAAAGCTGAACTACTTCACATTTTTACATTTCTGTCAAAACACCATAAAATAACCTCTCTGCTTTTGGCAAAATGTAAATTGTTGCTCGCACCTAACCTCAGCTGGCGCAAATGCCACAGGGAGGCTGAGACCTCTTACTTGTCAGCCAGCTACGTTGCCTCGGGAGACGAGAAAGGAGCGGGAGCATAAAGGAGTTTGGAGCATTAAAAAGAAGTGGTTCAGTCATTCACTGGCCAGGAACCAGTGTGTGGGAGCTACTCAGCAAGCACTCAGACTGTCAGCAGGATGTATATTACATGCAGAACTGACGTTGTATAACATTAAGGATGCAAAGTCAAACACTAAAGAGTTCGGAAACACACCGGAGTTAGTATGATTGCCTTGGAGCAAGTTCATCCTGGTGTAATCCTAGAAACACACATATAAAGGAAGTACCATTAGGAAAAAAAGAAAAACCAACCCCACACTATTTTTCAATAGCTTATCATCTTTGGTATCTGAGGTATGTGAGGGCAAAAGTACTGTTTTCTAGATGAAAGTATAAATTAGCATTGATGAAGAATATGAATGGGTACATGTGTGGGAGGCTGCACTTAAAAATTTATATTGCTTCAACAAATTAGAGTGGTTTTAAGTGGTTCTCTGCTATGCAAGTGGACAGTATTTTTCAGATAATTTTAAATTAAAAAAGAAACAGAAAACACATTTCAATTATATCCATATTGTGTTTACCTATAACATAGATGTGGAACACACACAGCATTCTAACATCTGTATTATACACTTTCTAAACTCTATTGCCTTGTTTCTTTCTAAGAGAGTTGTAGAAGAATCTCTGTTGAAAGCTACTTGCTTAAACTAAACAAGAAACATTCTCTTTTTAGAATATCCATTAAAGCAACACATTTTGTGAAGGCACAATTTTCATTTGATTTTTAGAGAGCTGTTCAAATAGATTTTGATTTGTTTTTCTTTCCCAGTGATTTGATAGGCAATGTTCTATTTCATAGTCAACATTCAGAAAACAACTCTCCAGTTGAGAGAAAGAGGGTGGCAGAGAGAGAAGGTTCTGTCCAAAAGGCTAAGCTATGGAAAAAAACTACAGAAAATCCATATCAATCACAGTCTGCAGTGGGGTACATCTGTACAAATGTATGTGTCTATATGTGAGACACTCACCTAGACTTCTCAGTGGAAAGTGTTTCTAAGGTGTGATTCATTTCATCCTTAAATAAGTATCTAAAATGGACCAAATGAGGCAGTCCTAGTACTAAGTGCCTTCCTCTCTCCTTCTCCATTTACTATAAAGACTCAGAATACGAGCTCGAAAGTGAATACTTCCCATAACATCTAGTCCTAAGCTACTCTGGCCATAAGATTTCTATGATATTAGTTCTAACCAAAACTTTTTAGGTTTAAAAATAAAAACTAACTGGATTGACCTCCAAAATTTGGAAACACTTCTGCCAGAGATTTACCCATCTTGTTTGATGAAACGGAATGCTCTGTTGCTGCATCACTATCTTCTGGAATGGAGTCAGTTTCCTTCCTCAGGACCATGGTAATTCCTTCCCACATCTTCCAACTCTGGGATATCAGCTTGCTAATGAAGATCTTATTTGTGAGAGCTTTGCACTTTTGTCCACAAGATAGGAAAACAGCAAAGCAGAAAAATCTAGGAACAGTTTAATGCTCACTTAGGCAGGCAGATGTTGTTTCAGAAACAGACCTGAGCCACAGATTTAGGATCTAAGTTTTGTCAGAGCTTCTGGGCATTCAGACTGGGGATTTTAGTCTATGATCTTTGCAAGATCCTCACTCAGAAACAATGCTCTGGTTGCTGAGCCTCAGCCCTGAGGCTGCAGGAGTCAGTGAATACTTTCTCTTCATTCTGTGCCAGTGGGAAACTCTTGACATTCAAGCCTGTTCACACTGTAGGCTGAACGCTTGCCCACATTCCCCTTTTTATCTCACTGCAAAGGGATAGGGTACCCAAAATTTCTGGTCACCTTCCTTGGTCCTTCTGAACGTTCCCTGGGCACTTGTTGGAGAGACTTGTCCAGGTCTCCAGGTCTTCTTGAGCTATCAGGTACAACCACCCTCTGCTAGATGGCAGACAGCAAACTAGTGCTACCTCTTTACTTGCTCAAGTGAACATCCCTGTCAGCATCTTTTAAAAACTGCAGCAATCCTAGATTCACTTGGTCCTTGGTCCCATATCTGAGGACAGATTTTCCTTGTGGCTTACAAGGCTAAGGACAGAAATGAGCATAGGCACATCCAATACAGGGAAGACACAGGCTTGTCATCCCCCTCTTTTTCAGCGAGTAACAATGTCTATCTCCACTTAGCCACCCTTAAAATTACCAAGAGCACATGATGTTCAACCCAGCACTTGAAGAGCACAACAGATTCATTGTGCCAACTCTGAGCCAGCTCAAAAGTATAGGAGCAACAGTCCAAATTCCCAAGACACCTCACAGAATTTTTTAATAGATTGAGCTCAATTAGCATTGCTAAATTTTGGTCTGCTTTACATAATTAATGCACTCTCCCTAGAGTGAAATCCAAAGTCTAGTGTTATAACAAACCCACAGTGTACTTACAGAAATTCCATTTGGAAGCTATCAAAGCACTTTACACTAAGAGAATATTGTTCTTATTCAGCAGTTGAAAAATGAAAATAAGGGAAAACTAAGTAATTCTCAAAGTAGTACTGCAAGTGAGGGCTATAATGGACCTAACATCTACTGACTTGAGTATCTTAGTCTACTGTTGAATGCATACTTAGATTCACATTCCAGTCCTGAAAAAATAACATCAGCCCCAGCTCATCAGTACTCAACCTCATTCAGCTATCATGCCATAAGATGCTGGATGGAAACCAAACGTTCATATAGACACAGTCTGACACACATGGATGTAAACACTCTAACTCTGGAGATCAGATACTACTGTGTGATGAAGATCTCCCTTTCAGGCCTTGTGGGAATGGGATGACACTTGGCATTTCTAAGAGAGCACCAGCACTCTAGAGGACCAGACCCAAATCCCAGAATCTCTCCTTATTTATGTTTATTAAGGCAGTAGCGTGGCATAAGCACGGAGTAGATAGCCCTGCCTCACTGGGTCCCAAATATCTCATGGAAGCAGAAAAAAAATTGTTTCTCTATTCAGTTCCTAATGCACTGTGTGAAAGTGCCCTACATTTCTAACTAGCTGGGTTCACCACACATTTTCTTCCTGAAGATGGGGCCAAAAAGCCTCCAAAAAGCAGCACAACAAAACTCAATTTGAATTGGGCTGGTCGTCTTCAGTTTTCTGTTAAAACTCTGTATTTTTTAAGTTTTTAAAAACACAGCTGAGCTACCCAACAGAGCATGCTCACTGTGCAACACATTACATTGAGACTCCATGATCTTTCTGTCATGTTCACACTTCATGTGATCTCACTCTTAGTGTCAGGACAGGGAAGACTTCAAATGACAAAAATTCTCAGGAGGCAGATCATTGCAGGCAGGAAGGCAAAGGCAGAAGAGTGGTATGAGGCAGGGTGTTAGACAGGAAAGCGTAATGCAAGGCTGTGTCAAATTAAGAAGACATAGCTTATTTTGAGTTTTTACTCAGAAGCATCTTGTTACAATCGTGGGAAGAGAACATTCCCTTGGGAACAGCGATGCTCTCTTCTTCCACTGCAATAGCAGAGTTGTTTTGGGTTAAGTATCAGGCAAAATATTCTAGTAAGAAATAAACAGAAAGATCTGCTTAGGAAAAACAGCAAAAACAATGAAGATATCCAGGTGAGAAGTGGAGACAACATAAGCAGGGATAAAAAGCCCAAAATCAGGCATCAAGATCCATGGTAAGAAACCTGAATAAGTACCAGGATTTTCAGAGGTGCTGACCATCTATGCCTCCCCGCTGTTCATGGACTTAACAGGATTTCTGGTTCCCTCTCCTGTGGACCAATCATTCTTGTTGGTGCGAGACATTCATATAGCTGTTGCACTGACTGCCTGCACCTGCTGGAGGCAAGCCAACCCTGTGCTGAAGTAGGGCAGCAATGTTAATGCAATCATGGGTACCAGCTAACCAGTAGTTTGGCCTACGCAGTAACACACCAGCTTAACTAAATGCCTCCTGAGCCAGCTTGTGCCTGGATAGCTCAAATTGTGAGTAAAAAGGATGCGTGACTGCTTGCATGCATTCAGGTAAATACGCCTCCAAGTACATTGTTGTTATGGAGACCTCATGCCTGGCATCTTTTCCAACAGGGGCGTCCTGTGGTGCATGTACTTTGAATCCCCAAACAAGTGGATCCAATCCTGCTCAGCCTTCTAGCTGCTTATGTATATTCCCTTGGAGACAACCATACCTTAGAATCATAGAATCATTAAGGTTGGAAAAGACCTCTAAGATCATCGAGTCCACCCGTCAAGCCAACACCGCCATGCCCACTAAACCATGTCCCTAAGAGCCTCATCTACACGTCTTTTAAATACTTCCAGGGATGGGGACTT
>NW_008825614.1:5618841-5622632 GCF_000699105.1 Pygoscelis adeliae
CCAGGATGCCATTGGCCTTCTTGGCCACCTGGGCACGCTGCCGGCTCCTGTTCAGCCGGCTGTCGACCAACACCCCCAGGTCTTTTTCTGCCAGGCAGCTTGTACCCCCTTGTACCAGGGCTGTAAATCTTTGGTTTCTAGTTAGATTTTTAAGGGACAATATGACAGCTAAACAAAGACCACAAGCCTTCCTGAGGAATTTCTTAGCCACAGATGGTTCATGCTCAAAAATGACAAGAGATCTGCAGATCCAAGAGAGCTGCCAAAGTCCTGAACTCATTCTTTGCCAGCCATGGCATTTACTATGATCACCGAGTTTAATTAGCAAACCTTCTTTTTTTTCTCACAGAGTTCTTTTTCCCCTGTTGCATTTAACAAGACTGGAGCTCCCCAGAGAAGCTCTCAAAATGTAACAGGCGACACAAGAACTTATAAACAGTCATCACATGCAAGAAACACTTAGGCATATCTAGTCCCACTGCAAAAGCTGCATTATGTGCGGGCAACTGTACTCCCCCTAAGAATTCAGGGAAGACAACTTTCTGTCCTCCTTCAGAGAGACAGCATGAGCTGTGCCTTGGAGCTACCAGGGAAGCTGTCCACCATAGCCCAAGTTTAATCAGATTTTGAGAGCTCTTATGGGTATGTAATGGGGCCTTTTATTTCCCTTCACTTTCAAAGAAAGCATGAAATCAGCAGGCGCTTGCTGTGTCTATCTTGGGGGATCATCACAAGGAATTGGAAAGGGTCAATGCACTTGGAAGTACTGCCATCACTCTCTGTACATTTTGCTTAGCAGGAGATATGCAAGGGTCTGAACTTGAACAAGTATTCTAAAATTCAATATTGCTCAACACCAGCAACAGGTCTATAGATGAATATTTTTACTAACCACAAAACTTCATTCCTGGTAGCAAAAGTATGTAATACCCTCTATAAAACGTGACACTTTTACATTATGTAGAATTCCAGTATTTACAGGGTTCCTATGCAGCATGGGGCTGTATAAATGATTCCTTGTTTTGCTAAGGATATTATTACACTGTGTACACAGCACAGTAGGGCTGAAGCTAGTTCAAAACTACTGTGTATGCGTTTTTTTCCTTCCTGACTTAAAAAAAAATCTATATAAATTGTACTTTTGTTGATAAAAAAAATGCCTGTAAATGATTATCTATCCTTCTTAGAAGGATAGTTAATTACCTATTTTTTTCCTTGAGAAAAAAATTGTTGTTTATTGTTTCTTTGCTTGTTTTGGAATTTGTTCTCTTGCAATGATCTAAGGCATAATATTTGTTCAGGTTAGTTGTGGAGTAAGGGAGTCCAAGCTGCTAACCAAAATAAAAAGCAAAGGGGTTGTCTAATTTGTAGCCTGAAATGGGCAGAGGAAAGTATTTTCTTTTTGATTTGTCCAGAGGGCTTTTTGTGAAGGAGAGAGTGGCGAGGCAGAATGTTTAGTTGTTATTTTTTTTAAGACCGTGCATTTCTTAGAGAATTTTTTCAAGTTACAGCATTATTCTTTTCAATATCTTATTATTTGGATTTTCAAGGCCAAAGCCTGGACAAAAAGCACCTTGAAAGTTATCCTTATGGAGCCTTTCATATTTTAAACTTCCTTCATAGGAAAGATATATTAACACCTCTTCCATTGTGTCAATCCACAACAAAAAGAGTGTGGGGGTTTTTTTCAGCAAAATAGCTAGCATGCTAAAACACATTGTATTCAGGACTTCGTATTTTATTTGATGGTGAACAAGGCCAGTTTTGCTGATTTCATCTAGATATTTAGTGGACATTGAGTGCCATGCCTGCACACTTAAAGTTTTACAGTAAGGTGTCTGCTACAAGTCAGCAACCTGATGGCCATAATTGCTTGAAGCACTGGATGATGGAAAGGGGGTTTAGGGACATGTTCTTTCCCATGCAAACATAAGGCTTGGACATACTGGCCTTCAGGTTTATGTGCCACTTTGGGGTTTTTTTTTTTTTTGATACTTACAGTATGCTAGACACCACTCACATAGAATTAAAAGAAAAAAAAAATTTATTCATTATCCCAATGAGCTCAGAAGGGCAAAAGAAGGGCAACAAACAGGTGAAAAGAGGACTTCTGACAGGAACTGGCATTCAGGAATGACTTGGCACTCTTCTAAAATACTTTATTAAAAATACATTCTTCCAGTTACTGTGGAATAACTGCACAAGGCAGCACTGTATGAAGCAATTTTCCTTTCATTTTTCTTCTAAGAGAAGTAAGTTGTAGAAGGGGAGGCAATATATCCTTACACAACTTACTTCCCTTAAATCTCCATACCATCACTGTTACAAAAGCACTAGACATTGTTTTAAGTGAAACACTGGTGTGTTAAATTATTAAATAAAGTTGTTATGACTTTTTGGAATGGGACACTGAAACTTTTACATCACAGCCAGACAGCTCTTCCTCAAAAATTGAATGAGAAATATTGTGGCATTCCAGAATCTGGGAATATAAAACAAAGAACCGGCTTAGAATCACCAGGAAATGAGGCAAGCAAGATTTTAGAGAGAAACTCCTGGCTTCGGAAAAATCATCTGGGGGAAAAAAAAAAAAAGAGATTATAAAACTTGGATCAGCTTTTCTGAAGGACTAATGGGCTGTAAGGTAGCTACCATAAAAGCCTGTAAAAGCTGGGTTAGGGACAGATTGTACTGAAGTAAAGGAAATCTTTCTGAAAGACTTTAGTCTTTAGTATTTCAACTGCACATAATCTCAAAAAATCCAATGGATTAGATGGATTTGGTACTGGTATAAACAAAGTCTGGTAAATAACACTCAAATAAACATCCTGAGGATTTTTTTTCTTATTAAGCTGTGGTGCATGAAACACCTTAACTCTGTTAGGCTGTGAATCAAATCCACCACATCATCACTGCAGATGAGTTGAGCCTCCCTTTTGCAAGAAGTCAGAAGGGATTCAGCGTGAGAGCAAAATTCTGCAGTAGTGTAGAAAGAGGTGGTGTTCAACCTAGGTATATATGTCTGCGCATCTATAGCTATCTAACTGCTGAAAAAGATGTTTTTTCATTTAATTTTTAAATGTGCAAATTTTATCTTATTTTCCATTCCAGTCAGATTAGGGCAGAAGAAAATTCCATTCGGTACAGCCAATGCAAACCTTTGGCTTCTGATAAAGCAGACTGGTGTAAATTCACAGCTTTTGTTTAAGCAGGTCTTTGAAAGCATTCATAGTCAGTAAACCATTGCCTCTGTAAAAAATATTTTGGGAAACAAATACAGTGACCTTATATCCCATCAGATGGCTCTGTTTCAGACAAGGCAGCTCATCTATCCATGCCATGCATATATTTCCCACTGCTTTAATTCATGCTGCAGGTTCAAAGTAGACTGAGCAAGGAGAAAGTCTCTGCACCTACAAGGATGAGCACAGAAGGCAGCAAGCTATCAGTCATGCCTCCAGAGAAGAGCAGGAAAAACTCACTTTGCTCTGGGTTGCCTCTGCCCCTGGTCCCAGGGAACAGAGGCCGCCAGCTCTGTGCCCGTTGGTTCCCAGCCCTCATCTCTGCATCTTCTGCATCACCTGCACCAGGCATTCATTACCCTTCAAATTGTCAGTGCTCTTGGGTGGGTTCAGTGCCCATTGCCTTCTCTCCCCTTTCCACACAGTTAGAGTAATATGGCGGGAATTTTACCATCCAACAATTCTGCACGTCATAACTCATGGGATCATGTTTGGCTCCAGGTTGTGAAGGCAGCAGGCAGTACATGGATCCTTTCATTTAATATCCCC
>NW_008825614.1:5622643-5653161 GCF_000699105.1 Pygoscelis adeliae
CCACCCCCACCCCCCCCAGCAAATCAAGTAAATCTACCCAGGTAATGCCATGAATTATCATCTGACATCTCAGTTAAGCTATACATGATTTGCAAGGTACTTGGTCTCATGTAACATTGAGCACATGCAGAGAAAAAGAATAACAAAAACCTAGTTTCCTGGACGCACCAAGGTATGGCTAAGTGGCAGCAGTGCTTTGGAAATGACAATATAGCTTGGACAGCTATTTCCACGTTATTGTATGTGGAAAACCCTCCTTTAGATTCTTTTACCTTTACTAAAAAGGTCTTTCACCATATTCTTGAACTGAGTCATCAATACCAATGACTTTTTTTATTTTGATCCTTTCTTATTATGACAATGCTAAAATTAGATGTTTTACACTAAACCCCCTCATTTCACTATAAACCAGGTATGGCAGACACAACCATAATAAAAGATACTCTACTATTATGGTGTATTCACCTACCCTAAACCTCCTTGAGAGGATATTAGAGTAGACAGCATACATTTAAGGTTTTGTGGACTTTTTGTACCTCTAACTAAGTTTGAAAAAAAAAAAAAAAAAAACAACAACCCACAGACCCAGCTGGTGGCCCCATCCCCATCTGCACAGGCAGCCTGATGCAGCTTGATGATACACCCATGTTTCAGCTGGTGTTATGAATTCCTTAAATCTGACAGTTTTGCAATATTGTTCTATTTCCCCTTCTCTTGGATGGAAATTCACTGTAGTTTGAGGGCAAATGAACGAAGAGTTCTCTTCTTCCCAGATCAACATCTCTAAGTGTAGAGGCCTCAGCCCCAGCCATCTTCCTCAATTAACTCAGATATCAGATACATTTCTACACTATGTGTTTCTAGAAGTTTACGGAGAGGGAGTCATGACTCACTTCTAAACATTACCTATACACCTTCTGTACTTCCTTCTGTCTCTTCATTGAACATTGAGCAGTATATGCCGATATCAAACATTTACTATTTCCTGCAACTTGCATCCCAAAAACATAAGAAGGGCCACTATAAAGCAGACAGAGATCACTACCCATTACCACATATAGTTGTTCTTCCACAGGACCTTCATGCTTAGCCTATTAGAAAGACTAACAATGTTCGCCTGAGCAGCTGTTCAACACTCTTTTACTCTTCTATATGACACATGTTGAACTATGCTCTCTACAAATGCATTTTCATTAAACTGGTATGCCTAATGACATCGTCCCCCTCCACCCAGCCTCCTTCAACTTCATCTAAGCCCCTTTTAATTTTCATCTTTTATGTTGCAACTACAATATAGTTGATGATCATAGCAGTAGGTGTCCAAGCCAAAGTCCATTACAGACTACTGAGTTTTTCCATTGACTAGACTTTGGACTGTATGCTTCAGTTCTCTGTACTTTACAATTAAGATGTTAATTAAATAATCCTAAACACAAATAAAAGCTGTATCCAGGCAACATATGAATTGACATTAGTTAGTACGCCCCACACATTACTTGTAAAATGTGCTCTTTATTTGTGTCATGGTTTAACCCCAGCCAGCAACTAAGCACCACAAGGCTGCTCACTCACTCCCCCCGGTGGGATGGGGGAGAGAATCAGAAGAGGAAGAGTGAGAAAACTCATGGGTTGAAACAAAGACGGTTTAATAGGGAAAGCAAAAGTGGTGCACACAAACAAAGCAAAACAAGGAATTCATTCACTCCTTCCCATCGGCAGGCAGGTGTTCAGCCATCTCCAGGAAAGCAGGGCTCCATCACGCGTAACGCTTGCTTGGGAAGACAAAACGCCATCACTCCGAACGTCCCCCTCGTCCTCCTTCTTCCCCCAGCTTTATATGCTGAGCATGATGTCATCTGGTATGGAATATCCCTTTGGTCAGTTGGGGTCAGCTGTCCCGGCTGTGTCCCCTCCCACCTTCTTGTGCACCCCCAGCCTACTCACTGGTGAGGCGGTGTGAGAGGCAGAAAAGGCCTTGACTCCGTATAAGCACTGCTCAGGAGTAACGAAAACATCCCTGTGTTATCAACACTGTTTCCAGCACAAATCCAAAACATAGCCCCATCCTAGCTACTATGAAGAAAATTAACTCTATCCCAGCCAAAAACCAGCACAATTTGTCTACTACAGGGTAATTAGTTAGCATGTCTGAGAATGCCAGATGATAGTTTAGTAATCTGAAACTGAGAGCATGAGAAAGGAAATTGGTGGCTAACCAAATAACCGTCATCATGTTTTTCAATACACTATGTTAAAGTTGTATTTAGGTTCACAACAGAAATTGTCTTGTTGAGCCTTACAACACATGTAAAACCAGAAATTACAACAAGGGACAATAAAAATATGGCCCGAAATAATGATTTGAGTTTACTCTTAAAAGTGAGGGTTGGAGCTAATGCCACGTCATGGTATGTTCTACAGAAAAAGTCAACGTGAGAAGAAAAGAATTTAACCTTATAGGACATCTGTCTTCCTGCCCCTCTAGGGTTTCTGATGCTCATCACTCTGGTATGTGACTTCAGCTGGAACAAAAAGCATTCCCTGTTTTGAAGATCATAAAAGCCTTGATGGACTACACACGAGTAATTCCAGGTTCTTATTAAAAACAGCTTTTTTTTTTTTTAAGAAAGAAAAAAATTACAACAATCTCTTACTGTCCTCTATCATTCCCCATGAGGAAACAACTTTCTATACTATTTCCTGCAAAAGAAAGTATGAGATATTTCTTGTTCTTAATGTCATCGAAAAATTATAGAATGGTGACAATGAAAACAGTAAGGCATCCAGTTTGAAATGAAGGCATGGAAACTTTTCTGTCATATCAGAAGAAAATCTTCAGTAATTCATGTCTTAAGAGCTATGGCTCCAAACTAAATAACCTTATTCCTTCATCACTGCCACATAGTTTCAACACACTGAGAGCCACCTTCACAGTTATTCACAAAAAATCTGAATGCTCCTTACTAATACAATAGTGGGACATACTACCAAGAAAAAAAAAAATTAACAAAAGCAGGCAGCATACAAAGACAATCTAAAGCTCTATAAATCGTCTCCTAAAGAAGTCCAACAAGTTAGAAGATGCAGAGGAGTAACTGAAAAGTGGACAACAGCCAGCAAAGAGATGGAAGATAAGAAGTGGTATTTCAGCAAATAATACTAGCTAGCCAAAACAGAACAATTATCTACAGAGCTGATGTGAAAGAGCTGTTTTAAAAATGCTGCCAGTTTGTATAAAAGAAAAAGATGAAATAAAGTAGTTTCCCTGTGGCTCTGCTCTAAGTAAATGTTGCACACAATACTAAAATTTTTTTTGAGCACCTTCACATATATATTTAACACATCTGTGAGAGTACAGAATTGTCTGTTAACTTTTTAATATTTCTGTATTTAATATTTTTCATATTCAGTCAAAACACTTCAATCTCTATTACATAAATGATGAGTTAATAATAGCTCCTAGGAATGAAATGAATCTTGTGTCTTAAACTTCTCAGGGATACCCAATGCAGACAGTGAGAGCAGCTTCTTAGTAGAGTTACCTCCAGGTGCCATACAAACTGAATATTGAAATTTTGCTACTCAGCATGTTAGGTGCAGTTGTCAGGATCTGAAATTCTTAAAAAAGCATTGCTGCCGGTACTTAAAAAATAATCACGATTCTCACACATGCTCACATATTGCAGTAAACCCATTTTTAGTATACATATTAAATTGAGGGCAAAGAAACCACATTAAAAATAATAAATGTGATGAATAATCCATAACTTAGCTATGAAAGTAAGAAAGCTACTGGAATATTTGAAATCTACGAATATGAGAAAAACACAGCAGAAACTGAAAGGACGATGAACTGTTCACCACAAGTCAACCAGAACATCCTCCAAATAAAAGATTGCAGTTGCCAGAATTTTCTTCTCTCCACCCCACCCCCATTGGTGGAAGAGAAAGAGGTGGAGAATGACTTGACTGTTGGGAGGTTTTAGCTGACATTATTCCATGAGTTGACCTATAAAGCATGTCAAGTAATCCGATACACCTAAAGTTACAGCTTACTTATTCGACCAGGAACACAAATACATTGCTTTGTAGGGTCCCTCACAAGCTCCAATTTTGCAGGCCTATAAGAGTCCTGAGATACATCTGCAGTAAACATTAACTGGCTCCAGACCAGAAATCTGTACTGTCAACTTACAGCAATGCTGAACCCAATTAAATGCACTCTACTGAGATGAATACAAACCCATGCTATATGTTTTCTGGAGGGGAAAAAAAAAAAAAAAAAAAAAATCATATTTACCTTACATAAGGTCACCTCAAAGTATAAGAAAAAAATAATGTCTCTGTTCTTAGCCAGATAAATATGTTCTTGTTTGCCTTATCTGGTTTAGCCAATAGTCTTGTTCTTTTGACTCATTCTTTTATTTAGGCAAATAAAGATTTAAGTCATGACTGGTGCACATCCAGGGTGGTCCTGGTGTAGCCCTGCGGTTGGGTGTGGTAATGTGCCTGCCAGCTCCAACATTAGACATGAAACCAAGCTGCAATCTTGGGATCCAAATGCGAGACCGTTTGGATCCACTTTGCTATTTTTAAGCTCTCTACCAAGTTATTTCCATCAACAAAGGTCAGTTTGGCTATAGAATTTTCTTGCAAAGTCATTTTAATTCCTTAATTCATGCATATTCACATTACCATTTCTTTTCCATCTCTCTAGTTATGCCTGGGGAGGTGGAATTAAATGCACTGAATTAACCTTAAAGTTAACATCAAGTCTTACTTTCTTAAAAAGCTCTACTACACGTTCCCAGTATCAAACAATCACTCTTTTACATTTTGAGTGTTACAGAAAATTTGAAGGAACATCTCTATGAGCCAAGCTGCACTAAAATCAGTTTTCAAAATGACTTAAAGTTCTTCCCATATCAACAGGCATTTAATTGACAGGGGGTTAGGTAGGAAATATGGCACATTACACATATAAGTAGCCAAACGGCCCAAGTATTAAGACATCTAGACTGGCTAGTTTGTTCATATTGTATTCATACACTGGATCAAAATGTATGTTCCACATTACTTTGTTGCTGTTCCTGTTAATGAACCTACAAATGTATTTCTAGTTATAGGTTGGTTTGTTTTTATTTTAAAAATAATAAAAAAACCCCTTAGTGTGGTTTTTCATAGTAAATGGAACAATGAATCAGCTTCTATGTTTGTTTTATAGACATAAGCTTTACATAAAAAAATATCTTGTTTATCCACTGAGAATCCAAACACGGCTTACTGTAAATACTTAAAACGGTTTAAATCACTAACCAGGAGTTGAACAACAAGGGCTTTTGTTTGTTTGCATGTTTAAGGGAGGCTTAGGTAATGCCCCAATAGGTACAACCACAGCTTCTGATAAGGCAGGTACAAAGGATTTCATTTGTCCCTGGTCAGCACACGCGGTGGGCTTTCTGCCACAGCCTCCCATAGTCCAGCACAGAACTGGTCAAGAGCTTATGTAAGGCATGATCTCCATCATTGTCTTACTGTGACTTGATGTTACAGTAATAAACTTACGGGAGACTTCCGTCTCCCCTCTAGCAATACCAGGAAACAGCGGGTTTGCAATCCCTTCTTCTCTGCCCACGACTCAGGTAGGGAACTTGGGAGCTGTAGTCACCCAGAGTTCCAGCCTATGACATTTCTCAAGTCTGTGGCTGCTCATGTCCATGATGTCATAACTCATCATGAAGGAATTAATGATAACTTGCACTAGCCTAGCTTTTTCTCTATAGTTCTTGTCTACATCTATTTTCTGAGGTAGTCACTTGTTCTCCAGCAAATATTTAGTTACAGGATATTTTCTTATTAAATTTTTGCTTTTTGGGGTATTAATAGATTTTATATTTTGCATCTTTTTTCTTTGTTGCATTGAATGTTAAAACTACAACTGTTCAAACCTCAGCCACTGCAGGAAAGAGTTGTTTTTCCTGGTTTATTTTGGCAGTTCAGTTTCACCACAGAGCAAAGTCATGGACACAGAAAGAGTGGCTCAGTCTCCACAGCATGCTAAATGTTAACCTCACAATCTTAGCCTTCGTGCTAATAGAAAACAAGAATAAATCTGTTAAACCTGTCAGGTTTACAATCTGGAAATGTTAATGGTTGATATGGAACATAGAGTGTTTTATTGGAAATGAATTGCACTTGAGGAATGTAAAACATCTCTGATCCTGGGGAAAAAAAAAAAAACAACAACAAACCCTTCTTAGAATGAAGGCAATAGACTTCCAAATGAGCAAAATAATAAACACTTAAAAAAGAGGCGAATAAAAAAGAAATTTTCCTATTATCTTAATTTTGAACCAGTTCTTGGTTCAAAGCCAGTAGACTGTTTGTCCTTGACCTCAATGTGAGCAGGATCAGCTCTCCTGTGTTAGGGTTTGTGAAGTTGCATGCCTCCTCCCCCTTGCATAATTTTATGTCCATGTTCCTGTGTTTATTTTCTAATTTTCCAGATCCCTGTTCTGGATTTTGACTGGTGAAGACAACTCATTGCAGCATTCTGTTAAGATGACAACTTCTCTTTGGTTAATTGCTCTGTAAACTATAAAAAGAACTAAAATAAACTCCAAGTACTCACATCCCTTTACTGACAGTTCCTCTAAATGATGCTCGTGGGTTGCATGTCTTAACCAATCTGTGCCCATAGGATTGCTGGCCCAAATCAAGCTGCATTCTCAGCTTCCACAGCCTGGCCCAGGACACCCTGAAAGTAATTCTTACCACTCCACCAGGTTTCCACCATCACAGACAGACAAATTTAGTGTTGGGAAAACTTTCAAACACTTCAGTGATTTTAGATCCTATACAGTATTTCAACAAATGCTTCGGGCACTAGGGAGTTCTTGTCTTGCTGGAAGGCAGCAGGGCATGAACTCATAGATCATTGGGGGAGCATTTTACTCACTTTATGAACTCACCTACATAGACCGGAGAGAATTTACCTTAGTCACCCATGTAGTAAATCCATCCTTTCTACCACTGCCTTTTCTGTGATGGCATTACTACCCACACTGCTGCCACATTAATAGGAGAAAATACTCAGTTCCAGTATTATTACCTGTGATAACAATTATTCCACTCTAACGAGGTTCCCTTTACTTTTGCCCACACCTTGTGTTTGTACTCCAGAGGCATACGCTGCCCATCAGTGGGAAAGTTACTGGTGTGTAACACAGGGTGGCCTGGGTTAGAGCTCTGTGTTCCCTTGGAATCAAACCAAGTCAAAAATTAAACTATGCGATTTCTGCAGAAGTTCACACAATATTGCAGGCTCCTTGGCAGGGCAGCAGACAGCCTTCTGCAGTCCTGTACATTCCTGGGAACGTTATTTTTTTAAAGGGTGGTAGAGTCTCAGTCCTTCATTCCAAGTCTGTGACTGGGGCTCCTGGACCAGATGTGCCTGGCCTTCATATGGCTGTGCAAATTAAAATTCAAGAAGTGTTTCCAATCATTAGAGGCCACGATCAGGACAAAGTATAATCGCAGGCTTTTTGCTCGGACCATCTCTCTCAGATGTGCATGAAAAGGTAGGGTGGAGGCAGGGGAAAGCAAGGAGGGGAAAGGAATGAGCATACGCACAGGAGTGGTGCATGAGAAAACCTTGCCAAGGCCAGCAGGGCAAATGTCCCTAGTGTGCTAAAAACATCCAGTGCTGTGCTCTCATCCTGACCCTTTTGGCTACGTGCTCTGTCTATTCCAGTAAACAGAACAAGGCCAGGACACAGACTGAGCGCTGGGCCACAATCATCTGTACCTCCTCGCTCTTGGCACATTCCCTGGCATGGTTATGGCGCATTCGACGACTTACTCTCCCGGTCAGTGTTTGGCCTTAGTTCAGGGCATAGCTCATGAGAGGCACTGCTCATGGTTAGCAGCCTGGATGTAGCCACCTTATATGGGGGACTCAGAGACAGCGGGCATGAGGAAGGATGAGAGCTTAAGTGCACAGACACAAGCCATACTATGTTGTGCCACTTGGCCAGGGAGTCATATCTGGCCTGTTATTAAATGGTGCAGATATAGCCATTACTGAAGTTAGGAGACACACCAAATCTCATACATTGTTCTGGCTAAGTATACACAATTAAAACAAGCAAACAGAAAAAAATGTATATCCATATACATCATAAACAGAGAAATATCACTCGGGTGTGGTCTTCTGTCCCTACAATAAAACAGCCTGCCAACAAGCACTGCATGATGTGTCCACCTTCTGTCTCTGTTGGCTCCAAGATAGCTCAGTTGCTCCTAAGATATTGTGAACCTCCACCCCTGACACCAGAATTTAATAGTAAAGGGTGGGAAAGCCTTTTCAGAGAGGACTTTCCTTTTTTCTAGTGTCTAGTTAAGGCCTGCCCTCCAGCGCCTGTGATGCACTCTGTATTATGGAGTCATGTGGCATCTCAGTAAATGCACTAGAAAAGAAAATGGTTCTTTTATGTAAGTATGTGCAAATAGCCTGTGTGACAAGAAAGTGTCAGAGGGATTATCTTCTAGCCTTCCTTTTTCCCCATAGATCATATTAAATTGTGCACTGTATATTTTCTTGTTAATGTGCAGGGCTTTGAAAGCCTTGCAGAAGGATTTACTATGAAATTTATACCTTTATGTAGAGGATTACTCACAGGTGGTGAATTGACCGAAATCTCACCGTGCTGCTGTACACTGCTATTCAGAACAGCAGTCTTGGCATAAATTTTGCTTTGGATTTTGCAGAGATCTTTTTCTTTTGCATGTTTGTTTTTGCAAGGTGCCTTTTTCTAACTTGCCAACTCAAAACACACTTCTTAGTCATTGCTTTCCTTGCAAAAGCATTGTTCAGCTGGCAAATTAATAAGTCTGTGCTGAAAAACAATATCCCACCAAAGCTGCCTATAGGCTCTTCTAAAGAGAATTCAAGCTTTGAAATATATGTTTTATTTATAGAATGTCCCTTGGAAATCAGGCCAGGAAGTTGCAGCTGCTGAAAAGTTAGACGTTCTGTTTAATTTTTAAACAAAATTCTAAACAATGTATTCTAGTATAAAGAAGGCTTTTATGAATCATGAGTCATTTTCTGTTGACGGAAATATGATTGGTATCTCATATAACTTATTACTTCCCTGTCCTGCCCCTGCTCTTTCCTATTGAAAGTATCTAACAATCTATCTTTGCTATTTATAACACACCTAAATAGACTGATAACCAAAGAGCAAAGGGACCGTGTTTGAAGTTACTGTTCAAAAGGTCTTTCTAACGCTGCCTGCTTCCTCATAACCTGTCACATTCCACAGTCTTATACTACTAATAAAAGTTAAGTAGGACTGAGTTGAAGCATGCATACTATTTCCCAAATTTTGGATCCTTTGCCTATATGTAACTTAATTGTATTTTCAACTCATAAAATACATTATTATTTCAATCCTATAAATGACTTTTTACACTGAAATATTTCAGCAGAGCCATCTTTTTCTGTTGAGTCATAGCACCAAATTTACAGACAGATATCTGTTCTTCATTCCTTCACACAGTTGCCTCTCTGCTAGTTGCCTTTTACCTCAAGACAGTACATTTCTCAGGCTCCTGATAAATATATTTCATAAGAAGAATAATTTCATGCAGATAGGGCATTCTTAGCCCATTCTTAGTCCAAAGTGGTTGCATAAACACAGCAGACTAGGAAAACTGTGTGAGTTGGAATAAACCAGGTGATATGCTGCTACTCTCCAGGTTGCAATCATTATGACAGTATCTATCTAGATTAAAAGTAAAATTTTAATACATTAAAAATAAACCAGGTAGCAACATAGTAAAAATTCACTTTTACAATTGCAAGGCACAAGTGCTTGGGCTGGCAAGCCCAGCATAACACCACCTTAACACCACTGCCTGATTTATGAATTAGATCTTGCTTGTACATGGTGAGTATAGCACTTGAGCTAAGTGGGAAAAGGGCCATATGCACATTTCTATTGATACAGCCTGCCTTTTTGGCTGTTTGCGCAAATAATAATTCATCATTTCACCAGAGAGAAACTCGCCCTGTGTCCTGATGAAAATGAGCATTAGCTCATCTATTACCTGCAACATTGAAAGCAGGAACTAGTTTTAAAAAGGTACCTTCTTAAAAAAGTTTTTTCCTTAAGCAGCTTACTTCCAAAAGTAGTGGCAATTTTGATAGCTACAGCATGCTTTGTCAGCAGCTTCTTCCTCTGGCTGTCCCAAACTTACAGCCTGTTCCAAATATTTCCTTTGCAAACCCTTAGAAATCCAGAGGAATCCCCTTTGAAGTCCACTGTCCTAATAGGAAGCACTTAATAGCTAGTAAAGCAACACAAAGACTTTGGAAATAACAACATCGGACAAAAAGAAAAGAAGAAAAAAAAAAAAGAGAGAAAATAGACGATGCCTTACTTTCACATCTCCATGCAGAAGGGAGGGATGAGGTGTTACTTCACAGATGCCACTTGTCTTGGGCATCCCCTTTACCTTCACCTCTCCCTGCAAGCATACCCAAACACACAGAGCCTACTATATTGAAATGGTATGGCCATACCCTATTATACCAAAATGAAATGGTCTCCCCTCAGAGTACCAGTCCTCCTAGATGAAAATACAGAGAAAAAAAGCCTCTGATCCTTTGGTTAAAATGATCTTGAATCAGTTACAGCAAGCAACATACCCACAAACAGGAGGAAAAGTTGCAAGCATGGAGCAGAGGAAGGAGAGCTGAGGCCCGTGGACACGGGTGAAAGACCAGCTGCCCTCCATGGAGGCAGAGGCCCTGCGTCCCCTGCAATGAGTCATGTGCAGCAGCAGGCATCACTGACACCGCCCTTGCTGACAGCTGGGGTGGGTTCAGGTGCCAGAAAGAGAAACACTTAAAAAGTTATGCCAGTGGAGGTTCTTAACCACCCAAAGCCTTGTAGACCAGTAGATACGGTGATGGCCTCGCTTGTAACAGGCAGCAGGTTTTGCATCATGTGGACAACCCAGGCCTCAGGGCTTCCCAGGCTTTGTCTGGACTTGTCTCTACGTACCTAGAGCTTTGCTTTCTCTTGTTTGTTGTAACAGAAATTATCTAATAATCAAGTTACTGTTAACCTAGTTCGTTTCATTTGCTTAGCATTGTACAGCTGTGTGATATAACTCTTATTACTATGTGTGTTTTTGTAACTAATAGTAGCAAGAAACACAATTATTTGTGAATAACGAAGTGTCAATCACCCCAGCACAAAGGCATTTCCTGGAGGAACACAGGCACAGCATGACAGCAGAGGAAGAGCAGCGTGGAAAAGTTACAGGCACAGGGTGATGGGAGCAAGGGTACGGGATGATGCCAGGTCTATAAACCACTCTGCCACAGTGAAATAACTGGGCAAACATTATTTTAGGGGGTAAAAAAGAACAAGTACTCAATATATATAAAACAGATAAGGTAAATTTGGATGCAATGTAGAACTGCAGATCAATGAAGAAAAAGCACGGTGTAGAGCACGCTGACAAACAAAAATGACTACATACAGAAACTGAAAAAAAGAGGAAGAAACAACCTACATCCTCCTCCTCCTGGTAAAGGACTTGGGATGCTGATCACTTGCCAAGCCCCGTGCCCTTGCCATACTGAAGCCTTTAACCCTGGGACCCAGAGGGGCAGTGGGAGGGTAAGCATAGCGTCAGAGAAAAGGATAGATACTACAGAGTTTCTTTGTACATTCACTGCATATAATTGCTACCATAAGTATTATTATTAGTCAAGTTGCAATGATACTAAGTATTTGATTAGACTGTTAAGAATTTAATTAGATTAACAATGAACTTTGCATGTAAGGTGCGTTTCCTCTGCCCTCAACAAGACGTTGACTGAAACAGACCAGTGGGAATTCAAGCAGCTGTTCTGTAATTTGGATGCAACAAACAGATAACCTATGCAAGACAAGGGAAGAGGCCTGAGAATGCAGATCTGCAAACAACTTCCTGCTGGAAAACCTATTTGCCTTACCTTTTCCTATTTTTTGGAAAATGGTGTGTTAGGGAAAAGAGGTTGTTTCCTATAGGGTATAAGCTCAACTGCATTGATATAGAGAAACAAAACTGCAGAAACTGAAGTCTGCTGTTTCTGGCATCATTAACAGCCATATTAGTTGGCCCAGCATTCTGTGATTTTCAGAAGCTGCAATAATAAACAGTTTCAGAAGCCATGATTGAATGTCTGTCTGAGAAAAGCTCTGGAGAGGATCGCTGGTCTCAACTCTGCTACCCTCATAGCTCTTTTGTGAGTGTGCAAAATACCAGTGATGCTCAGTGAGTGCATGCAGCATCAGAGAGAGGAGAGAAGGCTGTGCTCTGCAGGAGAATAGAGTGCAGCTTCAACAGATCTCACATTCCTATACTTGGGGAGTATATCAAGAAGAGTGAGTAGGAAACCACAAAAAATAGAAGAGTGGAAGGAAGACTCGAGTTATTACAGCTTTCCAGAAGGAGCAAATGCATAGCTTTTTAAATATAGGTCTTGGGTCTGGAACCCGGAGTGCAAGCTTGCTGCTGTCAACCCAAACTAGTTTGTCCTGATCACTGTGTTAGTTTTTTTCCACTCTGGAAAATGAAATGCACAGAACTATAACAGGTCAGCAGCAGAGCTCCTCAGCTACAGCAAAACATCTTAGCAACAAAGGAAGCAAGTGAGTATCTTAAAAACAAATGGTTTTTTTCCTTGCTTATTATAGAAGAGACAGAAGCAGAAGAAATGGGCTTGACACTTTTACTTATGTTTAATGGATTTTAAAGTGGCTCTTGGCAATGCAATGTATCCCTTTTGGAGGACCAGTGAGATAGAAGGCAGCTAAAACCTTGCAAATGCCTGCAAACTAAGTATGACTTGAGAACATATGACATTTTGGTACCCAGAAGACTTTCTTTTTTCTCTACTCAAAGTTAAAGTAAACTTTCCTTTACTTTCCCCCCAAGCTCCTAACAGTTCTTTAGTTAATTTTTTGAAAGAACTGGCCAGGGTGAGGTATATCTATTCGGCAGCCTTCTTGGAAGAGCACCCAAAGCGCACTCTTATTCTGCTCTCGCTCCTCTACCTCTATACTCTTATTAGCAATGATTCTCAATTATGTTGATTTGCCTTTCACTGTTGTCCTGCCTTTAATGACAATGCACTGATGTGCACAAATGTTATGCAAGTCCATGTAGCTATTGACCTCTCTTTCCAGGCAAACAGAAAGAATTACTGAGTCACACTGAATGGAAACCATCACACCACATAGCAGAGTATCTGTTGTTCTTCTGAAAACTTTGGATTAAAGAAGGGTACAAGTGGATTAAGATTGATTTTTCAAAGGATTGTGAAATAAATGATGGATAGATACTTTTTATTCCTTCCTTGATAAACGTTTTTATTCCTTCCTTGGTTTTTGAAAGGAGTGTGATTATTACAGAAAGTTTTTAAAATACAACGAAAAAACCCTGAAAAGAACTTAGAGTTCTTGATTAATTTCACTATTTAATGGAAAGATTGGATTTTTCCCCCACAGGTGATTATATGCTGCATTATTACCTACATTAGATTTTCTTGTTGTTGCAGTCTGCTTACTAATAAAAATAATGGGTTTGAGAGGGAATTAAATGCCCAATTTTCTTGCTATATCTTTTCTATCACCCCAAACCTCCTCAACACAAAAAAGTTTGCAAACAGTTCAGCAAGAAAATAAAATAATCCACCTCCTGCCAGCAAAAATATCACTTAATTAACAAGCCAGTGGAAAAACCCTTTTTTATTTCATAATTTTGTATAATCAAAGTCAAGCATCTAAAAGCTGACATAAAAGTTAGACACTCTTGAGCCTTTGCAATCTCCAGACAAAAGCCTTTTAATATCATCTACAAACTGCAAATATCCTCCAAAAGGCTAAATAAAAGCATTTAAATTATTTGCACAATACAAACAGAAACAGCCAAAAAGTAGATGGGATACAAGTTACAGGCTCTCCAAATATTTTTTCATTGTTGAGACACAAAAAAATATTTGGGGATTACTAACCTGTTGCTAGAAAGTTAAAATGATAATATACTGAATAAATTTGGTGCTTTACCAAATAGCAATTTCTGTAACAGTCTAGTGAATTAAAACAAAAATGTGTATTTTTCTTTTCCTAAAAGGGCAGCCCAGTGTACATCTCTAGGTACTGAACTAAAACCAGGGCATGTCAGTTGGATATATGGAATATGCAAAGGAGCAGAAAAGACTTCAATCATTACTTTTAGCAAAGGTGACAGAAGGAGATTTAATGGATAAATGGAACGCACCATATCTCATGGTTATTTTCTCCATTGTGTGGGATAATGAACCTGTCACAAGGCAAAACTGAACACATTTTAAGACATCTGCTTTGAGATTTCTCAGAGACAAGGGTGTATCCTGATTTATCATTACCATGCTCCTAATTCCTTTGTTTCTCTTACATACCAACGTCTAACAGCTGTGTGCATTTTCTGAACGTGACTCTCCAAATATGGGCCAGATTCTGCCCTTATTTTTGGACCTCTGCTGAAGACAAAGTCTCGTTAAAACCAGGCTCAGCACAATATTGGACCCATTATGTCAGTGTTTCCATTTATTTCATTTCTAAGAAGTACTTTTTAATTAGACACTTGCAATTTTGATGTTAGAAAGCCAGGGCAGGAAGTTGCCACTGAAGCTTATTTGTTTTAGTCTTGCTGCTGTATGCCAGAGATGCTAACAGGTGTAGCACTCCTACTGCAAAAAAAAGGCTGCTACCCTGCTTTTGGCCTAGGGGCTATTTCCTTTATCAGAAGTGTGCGAAGTATACCAGCATTTGGCTGCACTCACCTGCTTCCTTATCTTCTCAATTTTGATAACTGTTTCTACATGACAATCAAGTGCATAGAATTTTGATTTCAAGTAGTAAGTAATTTTCAATTCTTACTTGAGTAAAACTCCAAAACCACTTCTTTTCTACTCATACTAATGTAAATCTGGAACATCCTCCCAGAACAAGTGCAATTCGTCTGCTGTTCAGGCAGATGTGAGAGTCCACAGATCACTGAAGTTCAGTTGGCTCTAGACTCTCCTACATGCAGGATATTTTTTTTTTTTTTAAATCCAGGATTTGTACCTCTTGTGTAGCAATGAAGTGTACTGGCAAAAAAGGAATCAAGGTAATAAAAAGGGGTACTGCTTCCATTGTAAGTTGTAGTGATGGGAAACTGCACAACCTTTGAGAGGCATCTTTAATATATCAGGTAGAAGGCACACATGCATGTAGACAAGCACTACTGAATTACTTTTCAGTGGCTGTTCTGCTGAGATTTTGCACAATTAAATTGCTTCAATGTTCTTGAATTCCTGCACAAGGCAGGAACTATATAAAATCAGTTACACAATACTAACAATGATTATATTGCGCACATGAAAAATTAAGAATATGAAAAAATACTTCAAGTACCTTAAGAATCTCTGTCTTAGTAGACAGTTTCTTATAACTCAGTAGAAACAGATCCTGCTGGATCTCATCTTTTTAAATGATTCATAGACTATAATAGTATTTTTCTAAAGATCCTAACTACCATTTTTGGATCCTGTATACTGGGAAACCTAATGGAAATTAGTTTTTAAAACTTTGTGATGTATTAGCTTCAAGTGTGTAAGGCAGGGGAAGGTTAAGCTTGACTGAAATATTTTTATTTTCTGAACAGATAAAAACATTACCTCAGGTGCAGACTGACCTTTGAATGCCACTGGATATAATCAAACTTCTTTCAGTCATTGAAGATATGGCCAGCAAGCTCAAGTACAATTTCAGAAGTGCAGATTTGGTGCTGTAATTAAAATGCAAACTCATCTGACAGCTCTCCAGTTCATATCCAATTGCTAAAGAAATTTGAGCTATGATCTTATTAGAGCTCATGAACATCTCATTAAATGTTTGAACAAAAAAAACCCAAACCCAACCTATGCAAATAAGAGAACTAATTTAATTGCCTTTTGAAGGATTTGCCTTGATAAGTTTGCAGAGTAAGTATTCAGTCACTAGAAACATGGGGAGCACTTTGGTATTGAAAGTTTGATAAGTATCTTTGATAAGTATCTCAGTAGCTTTGTTTTCAGTGGAAACCAATGCAGCCCAGAACAACTGTAATGATCTGGGCTCATATCTACCCTTGTAATAATTTGGCCTAAAAAGCTTCATTGTTATTTCCTGGAATTTTGTCCTTTTTTTTTTTTTCTTAAATCAAGAAAGGAACTTGCACTTCAGCCTCCCCTATCCATTGGACTACACTTTCCACTGAACTATCCCTTGAGGTCTGTTCCTTCACCCTCCACCCACTCTTCTCTGTCACTAGCTGTTCATTTTGACTGGATGAAAGGGAACGATTCTTTGCTCATGTTATCAGTTTGAAGGCTAGATGTCCACCCAATGAAGAGTCAAAAATCAAGTTTTCTAAAGTAAACCAATGGGATAACAACAGATTAAGCCATTGCTAGACCTGATCAAGAGTTGCATCATGCAGAATCAGTTAACCAACGCATTTCAACCCTAGTTCTTCAGAACAATAAAAGTCAATCCAGTGTCTTTATAGCAATAAAAGATTATTTATATTATATGAATAATAAAGATTATTCATGTGCTTAATTTGCAATGGAAAAATAATTTAGTCCACTATGTTGATCTATATTACAGTAAAGACAGTTTAATGTTTCAGTGAAAGTGCTTGTTGCACCTCTGCAGAAGGCAGTCTCAGAGATATGGTTGTCACTATTTATACTGTTCCAAGTGTGTCTTCACACTGACTTTTTGTCAGGGTTTTATGATACTAAATTTACTAGAATAACTTTGTATTTTCACCAACATGTAAGCAAAAGCAAAAACCCATTATTGACCACAGTATTTAAAATCTGAAAGGTGTTTTCATCAGCATGATTATTGTTGTACCTTCTGGGTTTCAGTAATTTTTGCTACTGTTCCCCATCACCAGGTCTACTTTTGCTAAATTCCAGCTCCAACTTAGCTTAACGTCTGCTTCCCCTTCTCCAGCTTCACCAGGCTTCCATAATCAGACTAGTATTCTCCATTCTCTGCATGTTTTCGCCTTTCCACGTCTTTCCTTCTTCTTCCTGGTTTAGCCAGACAAATCCTCTCTCCAGGGGAAAGGAATTCTATACCTGCACTTCCAGCTGTTCCACCTTCACCCCCTCCATCTGTCTGATTCAATGCCTCAAGCAATCCCTTACTTCCTCAATCTTATCTGTTTCCTTCAAGAAAGTGTTGACGGAATGTGTTATTTCACCATTCCCATCTTTCTTCTCTGTTCTTGTACATTTTTATTCATCTGTATTTTAAGTTCATCCATTATTATAAAGGTCAAAAGCTTCTGAAGTAAATGAAAACTGTAATCTTCATGTAAATCACAATGCTTTTTGAGGGGACTTTGAAAATACAGTTGAACCGGATGATAAATATTGGAAGTAGTAACATTAGGAAGACAAAGTGTGCTTCAGAGTCCTGCAATACATTGGATTACGTTCAGGAAGTCATTAGAGGCAGTGGTGGAGACTGGAGACTATAGAATTGGAAGATTCCCATTTGTCAGTATATTTTGGGAGATATGACAGATGGGTCTTCTTATAAATAATTTTGATAGCCTTAAAGAAAATGTTTATTGACTCTAGCACAATATTTTGCATAAAATAGTGTGCCTAGAGCCTACAACTTCATAAAAAGGAGGTGGCAGGTCTGCAGGGATGAATAAAGCTGAAAGTACAAAGGAACTTGAGAAGTTGGGAGAAACATCTACAGTAAAGCAAAAAAATTTTAACTGATGGCTTGTATGGGAAATGTACTTCGTGAATTAAGAATTCTGTACATTAGGAACATGCTCCATTGTATAGTGGTTGTGGGAGACACCCTAGACAAGAGCTAGCTCACCATAGCACTAATAGTTTTTGGGAGGCACACTATTCAGTGAAAAAACAGAAATACATGGATGTCAAAAGTGTTAGAATGTCATGTGCTAATTGTTCTACATAAATTTCATTATCTTAGAGTTAGTCTTGCTTTTTGTTTTTCTTTCTCCACTTGCTGAGAATCACAAAATCATGCAGGTGGGAAGGGATGCCTGGAGGCCACCTAATCCAACCTGCTGCTCAAAGTTGCAGCAGGTTCATCAGGGCCTTGTTCAGTCAAGTTTTGAATATCTCCAAGGATGGAGAGTCCATAACCTCTCCAGGTCCCTGTTCCCCTTTTCCCATAGTGGAAAGTTTTTTCTTATATCAAATTGGAGCTTCCCACGTATGCATTTTTTTGTTCCCATTACCTCTCACCCTTCCACCACACACCTCAGAAAAGAGCATGCCTCCCTCTTCTCTTTACTATCCCATTAAGTGGCTGTAGGCACTGATAAAAATCTCTCTTTAGCCTACTCTTCTTATGGCCAAACAAATCCAGCTCTCAGCTGCTCATCATACATTATGTGCCTCCAGACCCCGACCATCCTGGTGACCATTCGCTGGACTCATTCCAGTGTGTCGACGTCTGTCTTGTACTGGGGAGCCACAAATTGAACATGACACTCCAGACATGGTTTCACAGTCCCAGATGAAGGAAAGGAAAAGCTTCCTTTTGGCCACACTCTTGCTAATACTGCCCAGTATGCTTTTGGCCGCCTTTGCTGCAAAGCCACACTGCTGACTCGTTCAGCTTGTTGCCCATTAGGACTCCCAGGCCCTTTTCTGCGAAGTTGTGTTCTAGCCAGTCAGGCCCCCAGCCTGTTATTTCACCCCAGGTGGAGTACTCTGCACTTGCCTTTATTGGATTTCATGTGAACTCCATTAGCTCATTCCTCCAGCCTAGGTCTCTGTGGATAGCAGCCCCGTCCTCCAGTATATCAGTTGCTCCCCCCATAACTCAGTATTGCTTCACAAACTTGCCGGGAGTGCACTCTGTCCCATTATCCAAGCCATTCATAAAGATGTTATAAAATTTTGACGCCCATATCAATCCTGAGTGATGTCACTGGTGATTGGCCATCCACTGGCCTTCATAACACTGACAGTCGCAACCCTTTGAGCCCAACAGTCCAGCAAATTTTCCACCCACCTCATCATTCACTTACCCAGTCCATATCTCACCAATTTGGCTATAAGGATACTACTATAGGAGACCATGCTAGATAAACCCATTTGCCGTACTTGGTCTCCTACATTTGCCGCTCCAGGCAAGCCTTTAGAATATCAGCCATGGCAGAGCTCTGATCTCAGGACAAGCTACTCTTACCTCTTAAGCAAACTACAGTAAAAGTCATGAAACAAATCCTATGTCAAATATTTCGGTTATCCTGCAGTGATCCAGCTCCAAAGAGCCTTAGACAGAAATCCTTCCAAGCTTTTGTAGCTCCAAAAATGACATGTTGAAATACCGCTGGCCAAAGATGAGCAGTATACCAAAACTGTCTTAAAATTCAGCAGTGTTAAAACTACGCTCTCTAGTTCTCCTTCTCTCACGAAATCCTCTAATAAATGGTGAAGGAAAGCTAACTTGCATTCGTTCCCCAGCTCAAGTAACTTGTGTAGACCCTGCAGGTTTATTTCTGTAGAGGACTAAGAGTTGCTGTTGATTTCAACAAACCAATATTTTGACCTCTCTCCATATCAATATAAAAATTCTCAAAAACTTAAGTGTTTGGGCTCCTTGAATAATGTAAATTTCATAAACTTTGTTTTCATTATGTACTACTCAGATGAACATTGTGCCTAAATATTGTATAAACTATGTGTTCCTATCTTCAAAATTTATAATTAAATCCAAATGTCTATATGATTTATTTTTAAAACATCTCTCAAACACCATATTAGGAAAGAATACAATTCTACAATATACAGTGGAGAAAAAAAATAAATAGATCCTTAAAAGCTGTAGACTACAGGCACACTATTTTATATGAAAGATAGCACTACATTCAATAAACTTCTCTTCTGAGTCAAGACTATTGAAGTGATTTATAAACATGAAAGTGACATCATCTGCACCTATTCTTTGTACACACCCTCCAAAAAGTACCCCGAACTTCATCTCTGACTTTCCAACAAGTTCACAGGCACTCATAAGAGCACAGCAATTAAAAAATTCTTTCATTTTACATCAGTAGTATTCACAATGCTTGAGAAAATTGGCTCTGACAGCATTTCCATTTTATGTATACACTCCATTAATTTCTGCACTGTCTTTGCTCTACCAACTAACCTTAACATTTAAAGGTACGATAAAGTAAACCATCCCTGTACCCCTTTAAATGCCTAGCTAACTTTTAGCTTTTATTAAAATCAAGTTTTCAAAAGTCTTGTCTTAAGTTTGTATAAAGTAATCATACTCTTTACAAAGAAGCATTTAGGCTTTGGCCACTCGGAGGGTTGCAGACAGTTATGTCTGCCCTGAGCCAAGCATGAGCATCTCGTCCTGCAGAACCCAAGCCTTGGCAGACAGACCTTTCTACAAGAGATTTTTTTCCTAAGAAAATGCAAAGCCGGTCCCTAGTCCCTTCTCAAATCCCATACACCAGTTAGTGGTTGTGCACTCACATTGACTGTCGTACGAAGGCTGTCCAGAGCAAAAAAGCAGAAAGACCATAGTCAGGGAGGCCATTTATAGCACTGGAGAAGGCGGCACATGGCATCAATATGGGGAAGCCTAGGGGAAGTCTAAAAGGAGGGAGGATAAAGAGGGCCAGGATGCCATGAGGCTCTTTAGGGTATGAAGCAGACAATTTCTCTGGAGAAGGCGGAAGAGGATTTGGAAGAGTTGGGATATACAATGCTGAGTACACAGGCACAGGAATTGTTTCAGACAGCCCAGCATTTGCCACCTCTCACAGATGCTTTGGGTACTGTGCTGGACCTTGGTATCTTAGTATTAAATTGGTAGAAGATATATAGAGCCCACTCTTTCAAAACCAAGTCCTTGTCCACACCCTTTCCCCATTTCTACCTACTGTGCAAGAACAGCACCTTTATGTGCAGAAAGTCTCATGGAACGCCTTAGAACCTCTGTGTCCACTACATTGCCACTTGCTTTACTGACGGAGTGGCTTCATACACACATCTTTGTTTTACATCTACTTTAAAATTCCTAATCATGCAGTCCTGATGAGGATGGGCCAGGTGCGTCTGTCTGTCTCCTCCCCCCTCATCTGCTGTCATTTTCCCCAGTGAGTGCTGCTGCTACCTTTGGCCCACTCAAAAACTACCTGTTCCTAAAAACAGGTGAAAGCGCTGAATGAAGATTATCAATGTCCATTGCCATAATTAAAAGTACAGACACTAGATAGAAGGCCTGTGGTGTCTCAGACTGGGAGCAGCCACTGGCAACATAGTATAGGAAGGTGAAACTCCTGGTTATGGCTCTGCCGTACCAGTTCACTCATAATGCAAAGTTTTCTTTGGGAAATGAGAGGTGGGCTCAAAGCACAAAATGCAGATAATGTATTTTAAAATGCATAGAAGAGATCATTTTGAAACTGCCCATTTATGAAGTAGAAATAGTTGTGGCTTTCTGTATCCCACATCTGGCTGTAAGCCCATCTTTAAACAACACAGAAAATCCGTCTGACAGAAAATTAAGGCTGAGAGATCAAACTGAGGAAAGCAATGACTCTCAGTTAGTTTGGGCATATTGCACATAAATGATGTTCCTATTTTGTCACATGCTCGTATTTAGGCAAATTATGTTATATCCTTCAGATAAGCATGTGAACAGTTATTATTTCAATAAACCACTACTTTGGCATGCTTAAAAATCTTTGCCCTCACTGTAAGCATTTTTAAAGCACTTAACAAAACTAAGGACAGTACTATTGGCACAATTTTCTTTTGGGAAGGCTCTGATAACCTGGACAACAGTTTAGTAGTTGTGTTTGTTTTTTCACTAGCTTTTGTGCCAATTAAGGCTACATGACTGCAAAGCAAGCCTTTGCTTAATTAACAAAAGGTAGCTCAGTTAATCCAGTGTCTTTTATTAGACAAACAATTTAGAAGAGAGACACAAGCGTTAAGCTTGAAGCATAGATTGTTTGCCCAAAGGCGTCTGCTATTGTAAACTATGTGTAAGACTGTATGAAGTGTACCGTATTGTCACTGTTGGACGTCAGCAGACCTTCTTGAGATTTATACCAGCATATCTTATTAAAGAACATGGTCCTGTAGTTACTTGCACAGGAATCTTTTGTCAGCCAAGCCTAACAATCTCTGTCACCTAACAAATGACTTCTTAGAAAAATGGACACAAAATGTTGATCAATTGTCCCCTTTATTAACTCTCAATATAAGTAACTTCTGATAATGAGTCAGCCAGAGGCTGCTCATAAACTTTCGTAGCATGACTCTCTAAAAAGCCTTTTTACAAACAGATTAGTGGCATATTTTTTATCCTGGAGCCCACCCCTAAGCTCAAGAAGAGACCTGAAATAGAGAACAGAAGGTTCCTTAACTGGAGGGGGGATGTGTGTGTGTGGGTGGTGGTGGTGGTGTTGGTGTTGGAAATCAAGGATACACTCAAGCATAGCTCTTCATCCACTAGCTTGCTTGTATTTCCATTCCTCTAGTCAAAAAAAAAAAAAAAACAAAAAACAAAAAACAACCACACCACCAAAAAGCCACCAAACAAAAAAAAACTCCCACAAAACAAACAAACAAACAAATCCACAACAAAACCCCAAAAAGCCACCCCCAAAACCCACCCAACCCCACCAATCAGGAAAAAAAACCAAAAAAACCCCAAGACCAAAGAAACACCCACTTAAACAAAACCTCCTGGCAGCTTAGAAGCACACTGCAATAGCACTCAATTTGCCTGGAATTGGCAAAATTTCTATTATTAAAGTTTCATTCAAAGACCTTTATCAATACGATCTTTTACTTTAAAGCTCTTAAAACACTCTGCAGAGTTTTAAACACAGACCACTCACCAGTATCCTGCTCCTCCTGGACAGGAGCATAAACAGCTACTCTAAAAATCATCAAAGGTGCAGAGAATTTTACCAGAAAAAAATTGGGAAGACCCAATTAGTTCCAGTTTCTAAACAAAAAAACCCAACGCTTAGTACTAACACGCTGGTGCCATAAGAAAAACTAAGAAGGTGCTAAGAACAGTCTAATCCACTGCAGTAAGTTATACATCCCTCAAGGTATGAATTAATAGCTTTTACTAGAGACTACAGGAACACGCTGTACCCAGACTCCACGTACTGTGGTCTGGGTAACTCACTCCATTATCACCTCCTGTCTTTCATTAAACAACTATGGTTGCAGGTGCAACTTCATTACACTGAGAGTAGACACTCCCAACCCTGTAACGGATACAGCTGTCTATCCCACAGGAAAGAGAAGACTGTTTTACTGCGCAGAAGGGAACTAAAATAGTTATGCCCCCTCACCCCCCCAAAAAAAACCCCAAACCCAACAAAGCATTTTAGGATATAATAGCAGCCCCCCCAAAATGGCTGCTAAACAACTCAGAGAAATTGGTACAGTCATGCTAAGAGGAAAAGCCAGAAACATTTGACAAAGTCAAAAAGGTTTGGAAGCTACTTCAGAAGCAAAAAAGCTTGCAACTTTGTGGTTTATGATATAAAATCAGTATCTAGATAAGCAGGAAAGTCTGCCTCAAAGACCTAAAGTACCGCCCTCAAAGAATTCAGATTAGCTTTTACTGAAGTTTTATCACATATCAAAACTATAACTGTCCATAGCTCCCTTCCTCTACCCTCCACCCCTGAAGGCAAAACAGCCCATTCACAATTGCAGTCCTGCTACTTCCAGGGCATGCAGGCTATGTGTCTCCTTGAGGTATTAACAAGCCTCTACTGATGGTCCTTATGTCTAATGCAGAAGCTAATCTTAGCTTTATACAAGACAACATCAATTTATTTAGCACATTTCTGTCGTATATGCTCCGAATCATCCATGGATGGTTTTGAATATATTATGTTTTCATTTGCTAGTCCTACAAATTCAAACCTTAGTGAAAGTAAGTTAAGCTTTGCTTCTTTTTGTCTGTTGATACTTTTTTTTTTTTTAAAGCTAAGTGCAATCACTTGATGCCTATTTAAAAACCGTGAAGTAACACAAGTGTAACCAAGAGCAAATCTGGTAACAAGGGCAAGGCATCATAACCGATAAACACATGAAAGAGCATTACTCAAGTACTAGCTGAATATGCAGGCCCGGAGAGAAGAAGGTTGTCTTGTTTTTAAGCTTGTAAATGGAATGGTTTTAATGCTTTAAAGGCTGTTTAAACACAGCTAATAGATCTCTAGACTGCCTTCTTGTTTTCTCTTCTGAAGATGTTATTGCAGCAGCGGTTTGGTAACAGACAGATGTTTGCTGTTTTGGAAGTGCTGTTTATTGAATCTTTTAGCTCTGCTTTTACTTTGAGCTTCCCTTGCATTTGCCATATTTCCTGCTGTTCCTTCTCCCTCCTTTGGACTGTAAGCTTGTAAGAGTAAGGACCATCATCTCGCATGCAAACACTCCCAGAAGCCACTAAAAATCAGTCTCTGTGTAGACCTGCACAAAAAATGTTTTTTTTTCCAGCACACAAAGCCAGAAGTCTTCTAACTTGATACAAATAATCCCAATAACAAATAAACCCACCCTACGCCCTAATAAACTATTGATTCACAAAGTTTTAGTGCCTCCAGTTCATCAAAGAAAATACAGATGTGCTTGGGAAATCAGCAGCCTATGTCCAGTGCTGCAGATTCTTTGCTCTGTGTGTTATCTGCTAATGTTTGCTTCTCTCTTGGAGAACGACAGAGCGCTGAATTGCACATTGTAAAGCAAACTGGTAAAAGGGCGAACACTAAATATGTTTTTTTTTAATCACTAGTGTATTAGACCTGGCTCCTCAGATCTTACTCAGACAAAGATGAGATGCTTTGAGGTCTTTGGCTGAGTGAAAAAAGCATGACTTTCCTCTGTCTATGTCTGAATAAACTAAAGCCAAAACATAAGGCCTTTGTAATATACTCATTGATGCCAGTTCATTTATCAGGGAAGATAGGAAAGGACCTGACCCAGGAGTAATATTTACTTCAGCCACAAAGACTCTGTGCTCACAATGAATTCATCATCTAGTTTTCTACATCCCCTGTGCTGAGATCTGAAGAAGTTTGCTTGTTTTTTTCGCCTACTGTTTGGCGCAGAATCTGTTTGAACTGAGCTGAACTGTAAATGCTATGATCGCAAATCTAGCATCTAGCTGGCACTAGGGAGAGAAGAGGTTCTATTTATAGCTCTCTGGGCAGTGTTAGCCAGTGGACATGTTGCTGCTCTGACCATCCTTGGGATGACCTTCACAGGAATATACCTTTTACTTTGTGATAAGCTATGACAAGGCCTTAAGGTTCCTCTCGTTCTCTCCCTTCTTCTTATCTACAGTATATTGGAATTGCTTGAACGTGTAAATGAACAAAAGACATTAGAAGCAGCTGCATCTTCTGAATGGAAATCAGACAGGTTCCAAGCAAACAGGAAGACACATGCTGAAGTTGGTAAGCACTGTGAAATACTGAAACCTAGAAAATTCTCTTGGACACTATAAGCCTTTAAAATACCCTTTATAAATCTTTAAAATTTATTTATTATTTTTACAGTTCTTTTGTTCTCTCTAACCCCTGTCCAGCTGTATTAAAAGAGAACTTTTTTCCTTCTCAAGTAACAAGGTAAAAAGCTGCTTAAGTAGCTTACAGAGAAGCTCTAATGACCTTACAGACATTTGAGCAGAAATTTCTGGGTGTCAATTCTGACAGGAAGCAGAAAGGTATGTCGAGTTCTTATTCCCACCAAAACTGTTGCACAGGTCTTAAATAAATACAGCGAGCAACAACTCACGGTGTGAGATGGAATAGAGAGATGGACGTGCACATGTGATCATGATATTCATGTCATTGAAAGTGTACCTCTGTTACCTGCTGAATTTTATTACCTTAAATATCTCCTTTAAAATATGAAGTGCATGAACTGCAACCACAATGATACTTGGAGCACTGAGAATCACAAGAAATATTGGTATGGTTCTTTGGTTGAGGAGTTGTTATCCAAAGTATTTCTAACTTGACCACTGTCAGGTGATGCATGCCACATAGCCTGTTCCTGGGGTGGTCAAATACCGACAGCGATTAGAAAGTAGACATTCAGTTACTGCAAAACAGCAAAACTCAGAAACTCAAGAACTGCTAATTTAAGCCAGAAAGAGATTCATCCAGTGTGTACTACAGCGTATAAGAATATTTTGAACTTACAGAGATTTGCTCTTAAATATATATTTTCTTTGGAGAACCTAGAGAAACTTTTCGAATTTTACCCTAACATGTTAATTCTGTGTTGATGGTTGAATAAATGATGACTACTTGCCAAAACACCCTTGTAAAAGCAGCTGTTGAAATCAAGTGGTTCTTTCCTGCCTATTTTTAAGATTTAAGTAAACAATGTTTTAGCAACAAAGCAGCCTCATTTGAGAGTTTTAGACTGAGCTGCCACAAACTGAAGACAAAGATCTCAAAAGTTTTAAGATGAGTTCCAGTGCGAATAAAAAAGTAGCACGTAGTGAAGTGGGCGCCTGGCCCTCGCTCTATGTTAACTCTAGGTTAAATACTGTTTACACAGGCAGTGTGCTAATCATAAATCCTTGTTAAACATTGGCTAATAGTTATACTTTGTACTTATTCAGAGCCTTTCATCTGATCATCTTGGAGCCCTCTGCAAACACAAATTCATTTTCAGAACATCGTAGGAGTAGCTAAACAATTACTAAAGATACCAGATCTCTGGGGTAGAAATGGACCCTCTGTTCTATATAGTGGGCCAATACTCAACATCCTTCTAGAGGTAAGGAAGGATTCAATAACACTGCTGTAGACTGTACGACTCTGGTAGTTTCAGCTGTATTGAAGTTTTTATGTTAAAGGTAGCATAGTGAAAATGAAGCTATACTTTCCTTGTGTTCTATTCATAACAACAAAATATTTATTTCTCATAACTAAAGGTCAGACTCAAACCAGTGACACAAAAGCATCCCACACAGCAAACCACAGACCAGAAAAATTTTGAAGCACAAACATTAGGGAGGCCAGTCAGCTATCTTAATCTGATAAACTGTTTTTGGCAACAAATTAAAACAGTTGTTTCATGTTTGTGGGCAGTTTTTAATGGTGGCTTCTTGCATTTTAAGGTACTCGAGATTTCAGGTTTGTGACAGGAAATGTATTTAACTGTTTTTTCTCTAAGTTTTTGCTTAAATAATAACGATGATGCAATGACTACAGCAAAAGATAACTTGTATCTTCATTGGAATCAGTGAAGAAATGTCTCAAGGTAATTATCTAGCAAAAAACATAAATTACATATCAACTATTATGTGAATAGCAACATGGAAGTTCTCCAAGTAATTGGTATAGCTAGCAGATGACACAGGCTCAACTTCATTAAAAAGCAGTAATGTGAAAGATCAGACTCCAGATTAAGATTTCCTCTCTAAAAACAGTATGTGGAAACAACTAACTTCTCCAAATATTCATATGCATATTAATATAGGCACCAACTACATACTAATTGAACCATTATCAATGCCAAAGGACACATCTAGTTTTCATGTTGTCATGGCCAGAATTTTAATGAGAGAGGCATGGAAGGCCTCTGAAATACGAGACACGATGGAAAATAGATCTATTCTCCAACAGTCAGACGAGCACAGCTTCCTTTGCTTTCCTTTACCAGAGCAAACCGCAGATACCAAGATCCTCAGTTGCAAGGTGGATTACAGAAGTGAATTTAAGCTCCTTTTGTGTTCCTGATGTTAAGATCAGTTTGTGCTGGTCTGGTCCCTCATATTTAATAGAAAAACCCACAGTCATCTTCAAACTTGTGCAGACTGGCAAGACCCTAGAAGCACTGGTCCAGGAGAGAAGGACTACTCGAGCAGCACAAGAATGACCCCAGCCCTCTACCAGCATTTGCACAGGCACCGTGAAGCAAGTTGGTGTTAGAAATATCAACGGGCCTTTCTAAACAAAATGGAGACTGAGCAGTACTGTACTAACTGATAATACCATATGTTCATGACGTCTTCAGGAATTTTACTATAGTTTTCAATCCATATATTTTCTTCCAACTTTCTCTTTGACACTTCACTTTAGCTTTTAGTGTATCTACTTGCCTTTTTTCCCCTTTCTTTTATTTCCTGCTGGATTCACGTCAGTGCTTCCCTCCCCACATCTTCTCTAGTGTTTGTTTTCCTAAGCAAATTATCTCCTTCCATTTTTACTGAGCACCACCTACTTAAAATTTAAACAAATGAAATAAACCAAATCAAATTAAATAAACCAAATAAAAAAAACCTGCTGTCCCTATGTAATGTTTATTCTGCTTGTTTATTGTAATCCATTGCTCTGCTCTGCTCTCTGGCATACTTAAACTGTGAAGTTTTCAGCCATTGACCGTCCTCCTCTGTTTATAAAACATCTAGTGAAAAAAGTTGTATTCCTAAATGGCATCAAGGTCTTACCATAATAAAGATAACCACCAGCAATAAGACTAATTATTAGCACCAACAGTTCAACTATGAGCAAGAGATCTAGGCATATAGATGGAAACAAAACCAAAGAAAATTAACACAATCACTAACAGCAATTAATGCAAAGTATATTCTAAACACCAACAACCCTAACAAAAAAAAGAAAGAAAGAAACCCTAACAAAACACCCTATAATTAAAGCAAGTTCCTTTCTCAGAAACTTCCCATCCAAAACATTATAAATTATGCCTGTTTTGAGCTGAAGTTCCAAGAAGTTTGAATCAGTTTTACATCTTCCAGCAGCTAATGAAGACTGGATATGCGTAGACAAAACATTCTGCTGTTATCTCAGTAGACAGAAAAAACAAACAGAATATTTTATAGCTTAAAATAATTCCTCCACAAAACATTTTTAATACCATGTGACCACGCTAGGAAAATATGCCAAGTTATTTTCTCATTTTGGTTTGAAATATATAGATGGCTCTTCTGCCACTTATCAGAATACTAAACTCATTTTTCATTGGACACACAAGCAGCTGGGTGTATACATGGTTAAACACCACTAAATATGCAATGTTTTTAGAAAAGACACCTTAATGGATAAGAAAATACTCCATTGGTGTGTCATCAGTCTTTTAACCAAATGCGAGCAGAGCATTCAAAGAACAGGTCTGACCATAAAGGTGGAGATGAGGGCTTTACGCTTAAGCTGTGGATTCTGGCCAGGTAAAATAATAATTCTGCATTCTGGGAGAAATGCCTATTACAGCTCTCCAGACAAGGCAGGGCTCACGGGCATTGCAGTGCTGACGGCAGTGCACAGGCTCCCACAAGGCATCCTGCCCTGCAGCGCACACATCTGGGGTGCAGTGCCTCTGCATCCCCTACGTCCAGGTCTGTAGCACATCAGCTGACTAACCCAGCCTTAGTTCCCCTTTACAATGTTGATTCCTTGTACGTATACATTTATTCCTACAGAAAGTCACCGATGTTACCCGAAACAGATCAAGCACACAGGCACAGCAGTAATTGCAAGGCTGAACTTACTAGTGCAGATGTTTACTGCACTACTGTGGCCACCACGTTTGTAGGACTCCAGCCAGTTTTCCAGCACGGTACAACACAACATAGACAGCACTAGTTCTGGAATCTCCTCACTGAACCTTGTTGCATAGTATGTGTTGATACTTCAGATTGCTCAGCCCAGCATTAAGGTGCTAAATACTCTGATTATCCTGTGAGGATATGGGTACTTTATTTTATTCTGCGAATTGCAGAATGGAACCATCCAATACTTTTCTTTCCAAGTCAAATTAACACAGGATGTGATGTTATCACTTAGAGCCATATCAAAGCAAATAAGAAATAAGGGCTGGTAAGCCTACAGTAAGACATTAATACCAAGCCAGTAAACAGCTGAATCAGAAAGAAATAATTTCCAGAGAATCAAGAGGAATCAAGGGGGGGGGGGGGGGGGAGGAAATCTCTGTTTTGTCTTTAAACATCAGATAATTTCCTTTGCAGACTTTTCTGTTTACATTTACTTTCTAAAAGACAATCTTTTTCTCCCTCTCCAGGAGTATCCATTCTCCATTACGTCCAGCATATTTTCTTCTATCCCCTACTACTGCTGGAACAGATTCTCCCACTTTTTAATTTAGTTAAGTCCATGCTGATATAATGCAGAGGCTTTTATATGTACACTATAGATAGGGAAGTGAGAAACAGGGACGTTAGATGGTTTGCTTGTTGTCACAGAAAGAATTTGCATGAAACAGAGAACTGAACACAGGTTTACAAGTCCTAACCCCAATCAACATGACAGCCTTAGTTGTGACCACAGGACACCACCCTTTACTTTTCCCATCCAAGTAATGAGCAGGCACGTAAGTCCTG
>NW_008825614.1:5653183-5665058 GCF_000699105.1 Pygoscelis adeliae
CAAGTGCCTGCACTATCTATCCACAGTGGCCACCTCCTGCCACCTTCTCCACTGTCTCCTTGGGGTCATCCATGGCAGCATCTTACTTCCTGAAGCCTCAGACCTCATTAGCTTCACGCTCACTGCTTTCCCCATGAGTCCCATAGTACATGTTGCACAACTTTGTCTCATGAGGCCTCTGATCTCTCCTCTGTAGTTCCAATTCTGCTGTATGTTGGATTGGTTTTTCTCAGGGTATAAAATAGGACTTATGTGGTTGCTCTGTCCAGATATCTGGGTAACCCAGGAAGTTGATTAACCATTAGGACTAGCCATGGCTGAGGTACAAATAGAATAGCAGTTCTTATAAGTAAACATGGGGATATCACCCATCCCCCTTTCCACCAAGTACTTTGGATCAGCCCCTATGGAACAAGGATTGTAAACACTCCATGTCTCAACTTTTATTTACATTGAAGCCTTTATACCATTTACTTCCAGAGGAGACTTGATAGCCCTAGACAACTATTCAGGCTGACATTTTGAGCAGCAGATGCCTCCGGTATTTTTGGCCTCAATATTTTAAAGCATAAGACACAAACAAGGCAGCCAAAATGGCCTGTGGATTTAATAATTTTGCAATGTTATCTTCTGCTGCAAATATGATTCAATTGTCTTGGTGATTTCATCTATCCCTTGATGTCACAAGTGCTTTCAAATTTTTTAATCTACTTGTTCATCTCTGCCTGCAATGTATCATACAGCCAGCTAATAAGATCATTGTCAGTGCAAGCCAAAGGTAGAAACCTTTCTGGTAAATCTGTGCAAGGAAAAATCATGGCTTTTGGGATACAGCTGTGCTAGTGTAGTTCAACCCCTCTCTCTCAGGGCATAGGAGGCATTTTACAAAATACTTATAGCTGGCTTTGCAGTTTTACAATAGACGAAAATCTATGACTGTATGCTAAAATCAAGTGTAGAGCATAACATTCCCCAGGGAAGGTTACATACCTGGCTGGGGAACAGAGCTATAATTTTTCCATCTCCAGTGGCTGATGGTTGAGGAAGGTTCCTTCCTGCCACTTGGCATGTATGCAGCAGATGCAATGAAGATTGCATTGGACAATGGGGAGAAGCATACCCAGTAATAATATCTACTATTGTTTTATAAATAAGAAACATCTGCTTTCCTCAGCACCATCTGCTGGACAACAGCAGGTGCTGGAGACCATCACAGGAAAGCTCTACTTTTCTGCAAATTTTTAAACCATCATTTGAAATGAAAGAGGAAATTTTTCCTCTAACAAATCTCTCTCGGAAGGTAGAGTCCCTATTAAATCTTGGTTTGTTTTTTGTTTGTTTGCTTGGTTTTTCTTTTGTTTTTTGGGGGTTTGTTTTTGTTGGTTTTTTTTAAACCAAAAAACTGTAGCACCTTAGCAATATCTAACCAACTTGCTTTACCATTTCTATCAGTTCTATAGGTCTTTTCTCTGAAAGAGTTGAGAACACTGTGAATTCAGACCTGTTGTAGCTGAGCATACTCTCTTGGGATGGTAGACCTCCATTACACATGTTTTTATCCCAGAGAGTTTCTGGAAAGTGGTAGCTGAAAATCTACACAAAAAAAGGGAGAGGACAAAGAGATGCTCCACACATAGCTCTTGCACAGTGTCAAGCCTGCATTTCACGCTCTGAAAGGGTTAAAGGAAAAGGGTAAGGGTAAATGTTAAATAGGGCCTATGACCAGAAGGCAGCACTGTGATCATCTAATCTGACTTCCTGAATAACACAGACAAGTAATCCAGACATTTCAGAAATGTCCGTGCCCAAAAAGTGTTTGCACCAAGTATTTTATCCCAAATTATCTGGAGACCAAAGAGCAAGCATTAAAAGAACATTTAGGCTAGAAATGATTATACTGTAACTGGAGTTGCCTTCACATTTCTTGCTGCAACTGTTTCACAGATGGCAAGGCATCTTTAATTAGAGTTGAGGATCATAAGGAGTAGAGCATAGCAATATGCATTCTCTCTTTTTGTACAGAAGTGCTCTGGGATGCTGCGTGCCAATTACAGCTTGATCAGGGTTTTTTCTAATGAAATGATTTCTTTTGTTAGAAACTGTTGACATATGAAGAGCAAAACTTTTCATGGAACAGTACCAGGCAGAAAGCAAGTTACATCAAGAAAAATGGAATTTCCAGTTTAAAAAAAAAAAAAAAAAATCAGAGACAGGATGAGAGGCACAGAGAATAAAAATAATAGCAGAAAAGTCCAGTACTTAAGGCACTTCCATAACATGAGCAAGTTTCAGGTTCCCCCTTTCCTGGTCAAAAGTGAACGTACCCACAGAAGTCACTTTAATGACAGTGTACCAGGTGGCTTAACTTACTAGCAGGCTTACTGGTGGGCTGCTCTCCGTTTCTCCTACTGCAGATCTTTTATTCTGTGTAAACAGCTAATGCCCACTGGGCCTCGGTGTGAAATGCTCCCACAGTCCAGTTGCCACAGAATACTCATTTACTTTGGAGATTGGATCCAATGAGGAATAAACCCTCTTCTCCAATGTATATTTCTTTATATAAAATGGAACTATTTTAAAAAGATTTTTTTAAAAAGATGCCAGAGAAGCCAATAGATCTTGGCACTCACCCTGGACAAGGCAGACTCAGGTTCAAGTGTTTATTCTTGATCTCTTGTTCTTTCTCCTCCCTCCTTTTCTCCCCCTCCACGCCTTTTTTTTAAATCCTAACATAAAATAAATACATAAAGGCAATGGGCTTGGTTTTATCCCAGTATGGAACTGGATTCCCACCCCCTTACCTCCCCCCACTTCAATCAAGCAGTAAATTGTTTTTGTGCCATGCCCTGCTTTCTGTAGTTTTCTTTGGTTAGAGCAATACTGCACTTGCTCCTCTTGCTCCAAGTTCCTAAGTAACAGCCACAGGAAAAACTTTTGACAGAAATTCTAATACAGGACTTGAAAAATTTCTGAGTGCAGAAAGTTTTACACTTAGAGTTTCAGCTGCAAATCGAAAACTCAGGCTTGAATTTTGCACGTCCCCTCTGAGCCCAGGTCTGTGCTCACTAAATTCTGTATCTAATTGATTTTAGAAGTCTGGAAAACCTTCTCTTCCAATAATCTCTGTTGGGTTGGGGAGGACAGGGAACTTTGCAAGTATGATTTAAAAAACAAAGCAAAATAAAACCCAACCAAAAAAGCCCCCAAAACCCCCACAAAAAAAACCCCAAAACAAAAGCCCCCACCCATCCTCATTTCTAAATCATGTTTTGAATAAAGCAAATTAAATTATTTTGAGCTGGGATTTCAAGGCAACCACCTCTGTATTGGAAATTGTGTGCATTCAAGCAAAAGGCATTTGTTTTTCCTTGGATGCTTATCTTTTTCTAAATGATGGATTTGCAAAAAAGGCAGCTGCAAAGGCTGCTACATTGGTTTTGTGCCTTTAACTGATTCCTGTCTAACTTCTGCAGGTTTAATTATGATTAACTACATGATTTATGCCTTCTTGAAGCACATAACTCTCTCCTGACAGTTTCACGATCAGCTGCAGGGTCAAGGAGGAACCTCATCTGTTGGCTTATTGTAAGTAAGATAAACCCCAAATGGTCTAAAGGGCTCATTTTAAATGGGGGAGCCAACTTCTGGTACGCAGTAATTGAGGGGGGGAAGTCACATGGTTTCCTAAGGTTGTGGAATATTTCAGCATAAGGTTTTATGGGAAAAGGACTTTGATAAGAAAATTCATGCAGCAGCAGACTTGAGCATGGTTTTGTTTTGTTACCAGTGCAAGTAGAAGGCAATTCTTCAAATGTAATGATTTGGAAAGCAAGGATGAAAAATACCATATGTTATTGGACAATACATTGTGTTAGATGGGGAGCATACGAACACTAACTGAATTACCTGATCTGAAAAGGTAGTCCCATAGGATCCAGAACACAATGCTGCATAAAAAAGATGCAAAAAGAAACCAACGTCTTGTGACTAGGGTGCTATGTTGAAAATTGGGATGTGGCCTCAGCTGCTTTTTTGGTCACGTGTCCCCTATGAAAGGTAAGTCAGTTGAACCCAAATTCAACCAAGCATGAAAGTCTATGCCTAAAGTTCAAGCAATGTGCAAGGCACCCAAGTTGGTATAGGGATGCAGTGTCTGTTGTGCTTATGCCAGAACATGGCACTTCAGAAGCAGTTCAGCAGAACTGGTTTGGTGTACAGAAATTTGCTGGTATCCAAAAAGGTAAAGATGTGCATGTGTCCCCTTCTCTCAAGCCGCTGTTCCCTTCTCAAGCTGCTGCTTTCATTGTTCCTGAGCTTGCCTAGCTTCACATTAAAGACCTGTCTCAGGTTCATGTCTTATGAACTCCAAAGACATTGACAAGCTAGGCAGAAATGAACCCATAAAAGCAGCATGTTTTAAGGATACAAAACAGTGGGGAGAAACACATTTGAAACAACACTCCCAGTGATGCAGGTGTGCTGGAATAGGCAGAAGAGGGTGACACCCTGCCTAATAGTACAACAGCACATGGGAATGGCATTGAGAACACCAGTCACAGAGGTGTGGTGAAGGAGGAAGCACTCTACTGAGGGTATAAGGATGAGTAAATCTGGCTGAGATGAATAATAATCAGATTCCTCCAAGACTGGTGATGCACAGTGTCTTCAGTGAATTTAAGTCCGGGCTGCTGCCCTGCCTTGGCCCCGTGCCAGCCCCAATTTATTCCTTATTCCTCCAATAGTGCTTGTGCCATCCCACGCAGCAAAACAAAGATATTGTGCAGAAAATTCATTGCTAGTTTTGTTGCTGAATTCATTTTCAGCTGGATCAGTCCAATGATCTTGTTCACCATACAGATGATATAGTCAACACAAAGGAGAATCTGTGGCTAGGGATGAGGGAAACCCACTCCTTTTATTGATAGGCCCCAGGGATACGGGTTTAAAGTGAATGTGAAACCGCACACTCCAAGGGAAAAACAAAAGTAGCTTTTAAGAACTAGGTGGTCTGGAAAACCCTTCCTGCACAGCTTTTGTTTTCAAGGGCTAAGCTAGCTGCCTTGTGCAAGGCGATCACAGGTTCTCAGTCACACAAGATGAAGGTGGACACAAAGACACCAGAGAACATCCAGAAGGCGGCAGCATCTGGACTGTGTGCTCATTTGTCTCATGCCAGAGACAATGAGCCTGTCACTGCCTTGAAAGAGTGCAAGGAAACCCATCCAACAGGGTTCCCAGCAAGGAAATAAAACATGCTTTGAGCACAGTTATTTCATCTGCTTACTTGAGGAGAGAGTCAAGTCTGAACATGTATGACTAGCTAGAGGCTGAGCAAGCTGTGTGGGTCTGCTGGGGGGGTTACTGTATTTGAGGAAGGATTATGCAGCACTGAGAAACCAACTGATTCTACTCACACAGCTTTTATAGACTTGTTCTGTTTTCTTCAGGTTATAAGGTTGTTTTGCAGCCTGGGTTATTGACATCAGCACATCACATACATTCAGCCTTGAATCTTTCCTGACAATTTTTTATGCACCTGTGAGCTAGTAGCACATACAAGCACTAAGAAACAATGGTGAAAGAGACTCTCATTGCCACCATGAGAACGGATGAAAGCATAGCCCCTGAGGAAAGGTTGAGTGACCAAAGCACTTGAATCTGAGGGATGTTTGATATGAACTGCAGTCTCCAAATATATAAAAAGTAACAGCAAAAAAAAAGTAGTGGATTTTTCTTTTGTAACAGGGCAAGAAGTAATGAGCTTAAATTGCTGGGAAGGGCAGTTAAGCATTGTCACAAGGTTAAAACTTTCTAACAGCAAGGACAGTGAAGCATGGGACCAATTTACCAAAAGACACTGAGGACTCTTCTTTAAGAACGGGTTAGACAATTGTGTCATGGATGATCTAGACTATCTGGAAGGAAAAGCAAGGAGGAGGATTTCTAGGATTCTGAGGTAGTCATCAATATGTTTGAATAGGGGTCTTTAAAGCTGAAGCATGGACAGCATCACACTGCAGCTGATATCCTGGCATAGAGCACAGTCAACTTCGGCTTGTGATGAGGACTTTTTTCATTCTGATTTCAGGCACTCCATAGCTCTGCCTCATTTCTTCCATAGTGAAATAGAGTTCACTATCTTGCCTCAAAATGTAAGAAAGAGATTGATTAACTGAGGGCAAGAGCTACGAGGTTCAATTTCACTAGACAAATCGGTAAGTGATATTCTGTGCCCAGGAAGAGAATCTTGTTGACCATGTCACTTGTTTCTTCTAGCTTACAGTCTATAAATCATTACTCAAAAAGCGTATTCCTAGACATATGAAAGCAGCAAATACATGGAAGAAAAAAATGGAACTAGTCTTGCATTAATTACTCTGTATATCAAACAGTATTTACTAGTACGCACTCATAACTGCTTTGGTCCAGATTTGGTACTTTTTTTAAAAAAAACAACCAACTTCATTTTTACTTGTGGAAGCTGGTGTTATATACATTTACCATGTGTTTCTTTAAAAAAAAAAAACAAACACACAAACAAAAAACCCAACAACAAAACCCCACTCTTCAGCATCCCAATATTTATATTGTTTTTCTCTGGGTCATACCAAATTAACCTTTTGAAGCTCAATGGGACAATGAGTAACTACCATTGTTTGGGCTAAAAATTGTGAAGTACAACTTTTATTCCAAAAAGCTGCTTTTGAAATATTTTGTATACTATTACCTGCTGGGTAAGATTCTTGTTATTAGAGAAGTGACCCAATAGGCACAGACATAGTGTGGATATAATTTCTTTGAATAATGCATGAGCTTATCTGAGCACAGAGGCCTAGAGGTCCAAAGCCAGCTATGGAAAACTCTTTCCTTTTATTATTTGTATACAACAAAACTTTTTTGCTTCTTTAATCCTGCACAGTTCACACACAGCTGTCTTCCACAAGCTGTACAGTAACTGTTTCTAATAGTTAAAATAAAATAACACAGAGTCTACACACAGATGGGGTCTACTCAGAACCCTTTTTCCCCCCAAAGCGGAGATTACCTTTGGTCCATCCCTAAAAGGTCCAAATTTACATTCAAAAGTAACAATGAAGTTATTTGGTACAAGATGTAATTAGTGCCAACAGTTAAGTATGATTCATAAGAGGATCAAAAGTTTATGGATAATGACACCACACCTACACTACATGAGATGTACATTTTACAAGGAATTTTAAATGACATATTACAGAGCTTCTTGTTACTTTCTCCTGATCAGCTGATATAGCTGCTTTCAAAAAAATCAGGGTATAGTGAGCTGCTGAATTTCACTGGCATGACAGGCCCTATGTTTAATGTGGTTATTTTTGGTTGGTTTTGCATCATGATGTTGTCTGACATGCTTGCCATCAACTCTTTAATAAATAGCTTTGCCAAAGCTAATAATTTTCACATATGATTCATTAATTTAAAACTGGTTTTCAGCCAGGTCTAAGGCTGTATGATAAGCTAGTGAAACTGGCTTTCCCAGCTACTTAGGTGCACAACATTTCACTCACTTTGGAGAAACAGAAGTTCAACCCTTCAGACTGGAAGTGCCGACAAGTTTCCTAATACCCCAAACAATTTCTAAGATAGAATTCATTCAATTTTCTGTAAACCAATGTAAAATGATGCTATATTACTATAAGCAAATCTCAAGCAGACAGTAAAGAAATTTGATAAACTCAACAGCTTCCAAACTGAAGTAGCACGACATTTTCATTTCCCTCTTAAGAAACAGCCGCATTTGTTCTAGGATTGGATACTACATCTTGCACCAATTATGATGGTTGGAGGATGCATCTATTGGGCTATGAAACTGTCAGTTATTGCAAGCTTTCTTGATGTACTTGCATTAGATTGTATCCACTTGTGATGTCCACCATCCTCTGCCCTGAGGCTAAGGAAAAACCTAGAAGAGAATGAATAACCCCATACCAAGTCCTTAAACTTTAGTAACAGTCCAGTCAAGGGGAGGCATTTCAGACACAGAGTCCAAAGGCTGCAAACCTGGGCAAACCAGTTTCAATAACGAACTCACTGGAAGCAGGACTCCCCGTGGACTATACTGGGATTTGTTCCACTGAAGAACCTAGTCAGGATCACTTGGCCATTTCAAAAAAATGACATCAGAAGCAGAAAGTCGACAGAAGGAATGAGAGAATCAAGGAGAAAAAAAAAAATCCAGTCGAGAAATACATAGTCTGACCTTATTGCTTCTTTTAGATCTTGTCTAGTCCTAATTAAATGTCACCATATTAAAAACTTGCAAAAATCTGTGTTATGTATCTCAGCTGTGTTGCATCTGTGACAGAAAACCATAGTGCTCAAAAGGTGGAAAAATCCTCAGAAGCATGCACGTTAGGTGAGGGAAAGGCTTGAGTCATGAAGTTCATCATCTTTAAAATAACAAAGCAGCTATAGTCATAACTGATTAACAGACGCTGCTGGAGCTGGTCTAGCACGAGGAAAGCTCAAGACTAAACAGGTCAAAGAACAAGTGTGCTGAGGAATGTCGTACAGGTGAGTCAAAGAATGAGAGTGGCTTTACTTTGGTCAAGATACTAATTATTGGTAACATAACATGAAGTTTTGAACGTATTTAAGTCTGAAAGGAATAGTTTCCTCAATTCCTTGACTATAAAGAAGCACTTAGGAAAAAAAAAAAATATATATAACGACATCCAGCAAATGCCTTCATTTAACAAAGCAGCCCCTCCTGAAGCATGTGACCATCAAGAGGAGAAAAAAAAAAAATTTAAAAAGGCAAACTATTTTCAAGTTTCATGTTTTCTCTAATTGTTGATGAATGCCTGATTTCAAGCAAACCCTCATTGTTGCACATTATTTCTCATCTCATTCACCTGCCGCAGTTTTCACAAAACAAGAAACCCACAAAACACCCACAGGTTATGCTGATCAGAACAAATTATTGCCATTTTTTCTACTCTATTAATATTCCCTCCAAAAACAAACAAGATGTTATTTTGATGTTTGTTATGGGAATGGTGCTGCTACAAGGATTTCTATACGTTTCCCTTCTGGCTCCAAAACAACTTTCCTGGAATCAGCACAATACAGACACAACACTACTGATATTCTTATTTCACAGGAATCCACTGCCACATCTAAAACCAGACGATTAAATACTTGGACATAGATGAATAAAAATCTGAGAGAAATCTTTCCATTCTTTTAACTAATGCATTTAGGTTTGTTTTTTTTAAAAAAAAAAAACCACACACACAATATTGAGAGCAGACATTCACCTCGAAGTGGATGGGGTATTATTGTAAGTTAAGCAAAAAATATTGATATAGATAATGTTTTCCAGATGTTGAAGCAAATGCAAAAGACAATCTCTTCTAAAGAATTCACAGTACTATGGACAGACTGAGTAACTTCTTTTGTAGAAGTAACTGAAGTAACTGTTCTTTTGAGAACAAGGTTTAACATGACTGAGATTAAAATATCCATGTGCTCCCAGGCATGACAAAAAGAAGGAGAAATATCAACACTGATAAGAATATAATCACATAGAAACAAGTAAATTCCAGCTCAGGACTATAGTCTGACAGTGGATTCCGTAGGTGTTAACAATGCATTCCTATGTTGGGTTAGCAATGACCCACTGTTGAAGTTAAGCTTGGTTATTTTGGGCAAAAGGTGTCCGAAAATGAAAGTTAGGGAGTCCTCATACTTCATCCACGCAAAGAGAACTGTAATGAGCAGCTGGGGGTAAAATGAAATAGTAACCTATTTAGGTTTCACTGCTGCTTTGGAAATGGGTGAACATCTTATTTCTGCTGCCCTAGAACTGAATATAATCAGTAAAGTCTGATTATTAGGTAAGAAAGAACAAATAATAGGCTAAGTGCTTTAGCTTCCATTAAAGTATATTATAAAGAGAAGTAAACAGTATGGAAAATTAAATTGTTTATCAAAATTCACTAATATAATTTAAGATAACGTGAATGTAACTGCTAAATACACATTGTTTTGAGGGTCCTTGGATGTGGATCCAACTGTTAAGTATTTTAAGAAGTCACAGTTCATTCTTAAAAAAGGAGAACATTTCTAAAAGGAATTAAGATGAAGAGCAAGCAGTTCTTTAGTTTAATCTTGAACATAGAGCCCTGAAGAAAAGTTTGACTAGGGAATTAAAGGAAACAAAAACATTCCCCCAAAAGAATGGCATATTTAATCTGAAGCTTGCCAGCTCAAAAGAAAAAAAAGTCTGATACTCAGTATTAAAAGAAAAGTATATTCAGAATATGTTAGATAAACCAGTCTTTGCTGAAGAGTTACAAGAACTTTTTGAAGATGGAGGAAAAACTATTGAAGTGATTATATCAATCGCAATGTCAATGTTACAGCTGTTCATTTACATTAGGTTCAAATACACTCCACTCAGATTGAGTAATATCTTGCTTCTCCAATATTTCAATTAATTTCCAAAACTTGAAAATGTGTGTTTAACTACCGTAAGCCAAACTCTTAAACTAGATGCCTATAATACTATGCATACAGGTAAAGCAGTGAAGACAAAAACTGAAAATTCATAAGAAATAATATACTACTTTGGTTCATCTTAACTGAGTTAATAGATGACATAATAAAACTATGCTCTGAAAGACCCCTTGAGCTAATATTAATACTAATCCTGGGGCACACAATAAAATGTTACCAAAAAGAAAAAAGAAAGTGGTCTTTTTTTTTTTTTTGTCAACTCCATTTTCTACTTACATTACAGTAGACAGAAGCGATCCCACCTCTAAAACACAGAACCAAATCCTCATGAATTTTAGCAATACCTGGATTTGTGTTTCCATTCTTTTTCCACAATATGCCAAATTAAAACCTTGCAGCCACAACCACAAGACTGTGTGTCGTGGTTTAACCTCAGTCGGCAACTGAGCACCACACAGCCGCTCGCTCACTCACCCCTACCCGGTGGGGTAGAAAGAACAAATAATAGGCTAAGTGCTTTAGCTTCCATTAAAGTATATTATAAAGAGAAGTAAACAGTATGGAAAATTAAATTGTTTATCAAAATTCACTAATATAATTTAAGATAACGTGAATGTAACTGCTAAATACACATTGTTTTGAGGGTCCTTGGATGTGGATCCAACTGTTAAGTATTTTAAGAAGTCACAGTTCATTCTTAAAAAAGGAGAACATTTCTAAAAGGAATTAAGATGAAGAGCAAGCAGTTCTTTAGTTTAATCTTGAACATAGAGCCCTGAAGAAAAGTTTGACTAGGGAATTAAAGGAAACAAAAACATTCCCCCAAAAGAATGGCATATTTAATCTGAAGCTTGCCAGCTCAAAAGAAAAAAAAGTCTGATACTCAGTATTAAAAGAAAAGTATATTCAGAATATGTTAGATAAACCAGTCTTTGCTGAAAAGAGTTACAAGAACTTTTTGAAGATGGAGGAAAAACTATTGAAGTGATTATATCAATCGCAATGTCAATGTTACAGCTGTTCATTTACATTAGGTTCAAATACACTCCACTCAGATTGAGTAATATCTTGCTTCTCCAATATTTCAATTAATTTGCAAAACTTGAAAATGTGTGTTTAACTATCATAAGCCAAACTCTTAAACTAGATGCCTATAATACTATGCATACAGGTAAAGCAGTGAAGACAAAAACTGAAAATTCATAAGAAATAATATACTACTTTGGTTCATCTTAACTGAGTTAATAGATGACATAATAAAACTATGCTCTGAAAGACCCCTTGAGCTAATATTAATACTAATCCTGGGGCACACAATAAAATGTTACCAAAAAGAAAAAGAAAAAAGAAAGTGGTCTTTTTTTTTTTTTTTTTTTTTTTT
>NW_008825614.1:5665599-5710137 GCF_000699105.1 Pygoscelis adeliae
TACCTAGCAACAACTAAAACATCGGTGCCTTATCAATTTTGTTCCCATCCTCAATCCAAAACACAGCACTGTACCAGCTACTAGGAAGGAAATTAACTCTATCTCTGCCGAAACCAGGACACTGTGGAACCTGTTAAATTCTGATCTGAACTCATGTTTAACTCACCATTAGGAAGACCATAACTTCCAGAAATGTGTAATTATCCTGATATAAAGAAAAGAAATAAAATCATGTCTCTGTTTTTAAGCTACGTAACAGGAAATGGCTAGGGGCTTGTCCACCATTAGTTTGTTTTTCCCTTCATCCAGGAACACTCTCGATTGCCCTAGTGCATGGACCATATTTAATCATACCTTTTCACACAAGCACATTTACAAGCTAATAATTTTAGAAAGTGCCTCACTGATGAGATTCATGATATCAAGTCAGTGATGAATGCTGAGCTTCCAAGAAGAGAGGGGTATGGCACATTATCTGGTTGTCAGTAGCCTGAAGTTCCTTTATTCCTTGTTTGGAAAGTAATTGCAAAATCACAAATTAAAAGCTCAGTTCTAGTTCGTATTCTAGCCAAAGAATTTCATTCTTCCCTAGCTAAAAAAATATATCCTGCTCATTCCAGTGGCTTGGTGCTCTCACCTCCAGCAGAGAAGCCAGCGCAGGATGTACCAGGGATAGCCACTGCTTTACAGGTTCCAGACCAGGGCACTCCAAATTACAGTATTAGCATAAAATTGGAAATTGGGTACCCTGGAAGCAACTTGTCTCGTTACTGCACAGTGACAATTAGAGCTGCTTCAAAGCTACAGGTAGGGCTTGATGTCGCCTGCTGCTGTCAGTAAATGGCTGGGTCATTGCCACCCTCCAGCAATCATTGTCCCTGTGCACCAGACAGTTTTACACAGACCTATAGTACTCAGAGCTGGCGTTAATGCATAGGTATTGAAACAGCAATATGCAAAAATGGCAACAGTTGATGAGAGAAAAGGAAGTGAAATCCTGTTTTGGGGGGCAGAAGAAAGGAAACATTTCTGAAATGCTCAAGACAGGCGCATTTTACAAAGCTTTAAATGTTTTCACTTTTTCCTATGTACAACTATAGCTGAAGATGCTTTGAAGATGTTTTTTCTTTTAAATATCCTGAAAGTAATTTTCAAAGAAAGGCATAGTGATCATTCTTAATGTTTACAATGCACATATTAAAAATATAGGAAGACATAAACAAAATCTCCTAAAAATGCTGACAATGTCAATGTACTTTCACAGGAAATGCTGCTTAAAAAAAAAAAATCAATATTTCTGTACAATTTTATTAAAACTAATGTGGTGTTTTACACTCTGAATGAGTCATCACTTCATATTTGACTCATTTTTGGTTGTCTATCTGTAGTATATTGTTATTTATTCAACCTGGATGGCTTAATTTAAAACTTATTTTCAATTAAACACAATTTAAAGCTACTTATTCATGTCATTGATCACAAGAAGAAAATGATATGACAAAGACAACTAGCCTAGCAGCCCCATAAAGAGGATCCAATTTACAAACACAGCAACAATCTTTAATTTAGCAATTTCAAGAAGGTTGACAAACTTGAAAGCCTAGTTTTCTTCTAATAAGAATGAAGCATGAAACTTTGGCTTTCAAACAACTGTTTTTGGAGTCCACCAATATTGACAACTCTTATCAACTGCAGAGTTTTATGGCTTAAGGAACATGCAACAGCACTTGCTTAGTCTTTCATTCGTGTATCATACCTTCTTTTACATATATATAAAAATAGAAATCTTCAGAGACTTTTGTGTAAGAGGCAGTTTTCTTGCACCCAACATTCAGATGAATAAACTGAGAAAAAGGAGGAATGTGTTTGCTTGAGGAGTAGCAGTAGCGCAACACTGAGTTCTGACTCTTCTGCTGGGCCCACCTCTGTATCTCGAGTGGTTGGGTGTATTGCCACTGAAGTTTAGTTAGCATATGTTTGTAGAAGTACCAAGTTAGTGTTGCAGTATTGGAAACGTATGCAAATTTACTGAGTACAGGTACTTGACCTGTGTATTTTAGTAGCCAGAAGTATTTTTAAAAAACTTCTTGTACTTATCTGTATAAATTACATAATTTTTCATTTCTGTTGACACAGTAGGATATGCAACAGGTAACCTATTTACAGTGTCTTCCAGTTACAATAAATTCAATATTTCAGTTTAAGCTATGGAAAGTTCATTGTATGCTTTGCATACCCAAACTATGGATATGAGAACACCAAAATACTAATTTTACAGGTCTAGTTCTGTCCAGCTGAAATTTAATTATTTATTTGAAGCAAACAAAAAAGGACACAGCCACCAATAATAATGAGTTTCCTTATCATCATAACTGGCAGAATGGGGTTTACAATTTGATGGGTAGCTGCCAATAATAAAGTCCTATTTGTCATTTTAAAAACAGTTACAGTAAAGACTCTTCCCAGTACATGGAGCCTGAGAAAGTAAATCATAATTTATATTGGTCAAATGGATGTACTGATTTTTTTTAATTGGAAAGGAACAACAATTCTATTAGTGGAGTAAAAACTTCCAAGATTTCATTATTTAAAAAAACCAATGTCACAGAAAAGCAAACAAACTTAGGACACACCTGAGTGATGTTTTATCATCTAAGGGTATCCCTCTTCTTCTGATTACTAAACTTCTCTTGCTTTTTGCTATGCTAAGCTTTGTTCCATCTAGAAGATCTGGTGTACCAGCTCCAAGCTTGCCTCACTACCTTCTGTATCTCTCTGCAGCTTTCCATGTCCAGAGCCTCAGCAGCACGTTGACCATCAGTGTTCCTCACTCTCTTCCTGCTTTGCTGGAGAGGGCACACCCAACCCACATGACCAGAGCTCTTAGAGCCCATTCAAATCTCAAAGTATAATAAAGTTAAATGAGAAATGGACTAGAAATTTGGATGCATAAGGGGTTTTGAATGCTCCCTAGATTTAAGTGCTTTAAGGTTAAGATTGATATAGATGCAAGAGTTGCCTTAGAATCAGGAAACAAACAAACGAAAAACTACAAACAACACACAAGTTCTCTTTTAGAAGAAACAGCAATGCCCTGAGCCAGTTTAGTTGAAACTAAATCCCCTCTCTCTCACTCAGTAGCAGAATTTCCATGGGATGTAATATGCACAAAGTTTCTCTAGATAGAAAGAAGTTTTTTTCTTATTAAATATTTACCCAAACTCACAGTCTCACTTGGCTGAAGTAACTATGGAATGGGGGTGGTGGAATTAAAACTCAATAGTATAGGGAGAGAAAAGGAAACAAAAAAAGTAATTTAATAGAACAGGACTGTATGATAACAGCTCTCTGTCGTCCCTATCCTCCTGATACAGAATAAAATGAAAAATTAGCGTTTCATTTATAGCACCTGAAAGGGGTTGCTGCTGAAATATGTAATGTATAACTGACATCTATACCTTTTAATCTATTTTAGGATATTCACTTTAACTTAGAATGAATTTGATTTGAACATCTAGCAAAAATTAAGTAAAATTTTATGTTCAAAGAAATTTGGAAGCAGAAAAATAAAATAAAAAAATTAATTGCATCAGGTGCAAGATCCCAGTCTTGATTTCTAACATGCTTCATGGCATATCTGTACCTTATTGATCATTACAAACTATGTAAAGTTGTTAGCTCCTATCTTTGTCTCACTAGTAGCTATACCATGACTGCTCACTTGTCAAACTCGCCCACTTACATTACTGGACAAACTCCTGTGGCAGCTGTACGTCATGCAAGCTATCCTCATTCAGAGGACATCTTCAGCCACAGATAAATCAGGTTACCTATCAGGCACTTGACATGAACTGAAGCTAGTGTCATACCGTAGGGCATTCTCACTTTGCCATATACTTGTCACATCCACCTTTTACCTTTTGTCCTACACTTAGCTTGTGAGGTCTTCTAGGCTGGGACCATTTTTTTTGCCTGCATGAGAACTCACCTAATGGGGCTTCAGCTTCTAGATTTTGCTTTAGTTCATATTACAAGGAACTTCAGATGAAACTAATACAACTGTAGCAAACTCATAAAGCAAGCTCACTTCAGAACATGGACTAGAATCCAAGAAAACAGGTAACAGAAAAGCAACTTTGTCGGGAACCACTTTGTCTCCAGAATGTCTGCCTCAAAATGAAGAGGTATTTCAACAGGTCAGCAATTAGGGGAAAAGCATATGGAAACTTTCTTCTACATGTATCAAAACAACATGCATAAGCACACAGCCTCATGGCTTCCCTGAAGAAATACCTAAAGAAGATATATGAAGCAAAACATGAGAAGAGAGGAGGACCAAGATGACTGACCAAAAATTAACCTTTTCTTAAAAATAGCAACATGACTGAAGTGTGACCAGAAATCTCCATGTAGCATTGCTTTCTTGAGATTACTTTGAACAGGAAACACTTTTGTTAGCTTGGCACAGATACTTCAAATCAACTCTGATGTCTCCAAAGGACATGTTGTTAATGACTAGCTTTAGCTAAAGCCACATGACTCAGTTGCAAAGATTTCAGTAATTCTTAGTTTGTTCACCTGCTTGAGATTAACAGTCATCTCCTGCTTACTCTACTTCACTCACCCGGAGATTTCCACCCGCCACGTACATATCAACAGTATGCAATTGTGGACATATGACAGCAACTCCTACTTACTCTTAAAGCTGCAGAAACCAAAATACTTGGGATATTTTAATCTGAGTTTACAGTTGTTACATGACAATGCCAAGATTATACTCACAATAGCCCAAAGCTTTCAAAGCCTAATCAGAGACCTTAGGAGTTCCCTGTGGCTGATTTCTCAAAAAAAAAAAAAAAAAACAACCCAAAACTTATGTGGTTTGCAACACTGCCTGACCAATTACCAAGTTATATTATCAACTGCTAATCTGTAAAAGCTCTTGAGACTTCTATGTAACTCTGAGTTACATCCAGGCAGTACATCTTGATCCACCTCCCCCCAGGCTAAGTGAAGGTTCAGACCTATACTTAGAGAATTAACTTTTTGTCTACCAAACATTTGGGTTAGTAAGGTAATACTGAAAATGTTGTGCTTCCATGTACACTTAGCACACAAAGCAGAAGCCCCCTTCTAATTGTTGAGTTTTGTCTTTTTTAAAAAGATGAGAGGGACCAGAATGCCTTCCAAGAATGCTTTTTGTCCAAGCTGTCCACTGCCATAAGAGAACCAAAGTCTCTGCTGACACAATGGTGCTATTGCTATCATCAAGATAACATTGTTGTCATTAAGTATGAAAAAGACCATCATTTCTGATGTAAGAAAAGTATTCTCAATACTGCACTTAGAAAAAAAATAGAGTAAATATAAGAATAGTCATATTGGTTCAGACTAAAGGTCCACCTAAACTTGGATCCTGTGGCAAACAGCAGCCATAAGCAACTGAAGAAACAACAAGAGAAGGCTTTATGATACTTTCACTAAGTATCCTCCTATCTCTGACTGTTTCAGCTCAGGTTATTCTCTGAACCTGATGTGACTTATTTAAGTCTTCTAAATACCCACATCCTTTTTCCAGGAGTTCCACGGGTCTGCTCTCAATTTCCTGAGGAACCACCCCATTTTGTTTTGAGCTGGTCTCCTATTAGGTCCACTCAATTGGAAGGGATGGTAAACAGCCTATGCCTATCAACTGTCTTGATACCACTATCAACCTCTAGACTATCTCTTAGAAATGCTATGAGTCTATTCTATGAAATTGTGTCTTTTTCAGGGTGGAGAAATCTAAATTACTCAGTCATTCTTCATGCAGATGCAATCATCCCTGCTGCCTTTTTTGAACCCGCTCCAGTTCTGTGATGCCCCTTTTGATATGAAGGAAAAGAAAGGTACTCATTACTCAAAAGTGTGGATGAACCATGCATTTACATGTTGGCATAGTGATGTCTTCCATTTTGGTCAACAAAAAGAAGTGAGAGGAAAAGCAAAGGCTTGAAGAGTTAAAAGAGCACGTGAAGCAGGATAGAGGTAGAAATAGAACCACAGATGCCAGCTTCCATGCTAGTGCTATAAGCACTACAGTAAATCGAGCAAGCCCCCCTTGGTTTCTAGTGTTTTTGTAATTCTTGAAAACACTCATGCAACAGTTCCTGAGTTTTTCTTGGAAAGAGAGAGAGACAAGAAGGAAAGCTCTTTCGCAAGAGAAGCTTAAATGCTTGGATTGCCCCAGATGAAACATTCAGATAAACATGACACTTTTTGTTTTTATTGAAGCACATGATTTTGGAGCAAGGTGTTTGTGTTAAACAGGGCTCTGAGCCCATGGAAAATTCACCCGTCTACTGAAAAATCAAATCATGTTGTCACAGCTTGGTAAACATGGCTCTGTTTCAACAAGCCATGAATTTTGTTTTCCTCATGGGAGCCTTTGCTGCCTGAAGGAAGCCTCATCAATAAGGAAAGTGCACACACAGACAACAAAAGGTCCAAGTAGTCAGGTTTAACAAGTCAAAATGGAAAAAAATGCCATCCACCATCTTCTCTCTTATTGCTGGTTCCTTATTACCTCCAGACTACTGGAGGCAATTTACTCCAGTTTACAATAAAAGAACAGCTTATCAAAGACATTTAATCATGTACACATGGACTAGTGACTTTCTGGTTGAGCTAGATCAACATGCAGATCCTTACAGAAGGACCACGGAAGTGCGTTTCTTGTGATCTCAGATTCCTGCAGCATCTATTTGAACCTATTGGGCTGAATGATTTGTATATAAATGTATTGAACAACTTATATATCTAAAGACTGGTGAAACAGTTGGACAAAGCCCTTTCATCCAGCCCACTAGTTCCTGGCACACACTGAACAGGAGCGTGCACTTCACAATGAGTAACACACATGTATTTATGGGATCAGCAATCAGCTGAGTATTCCAGGAATGTACGCCACAGAGTCATGTTAATAAACGTTATTATGTCAACTCAATTTGAAATTTCACAGAGGTTGTAGAGAATTAACAAGATATCTGTCTATTGTCTGGAAGCAAGGAACAAACCGATACCAGTCACCAACACTGTGCAAGTACAAAATACACACTGCCCCAGTCAGGATAGTGAAGGAGCCCAGAATCAATACAGTATCACTTCTGTGATTCCCAAACAATGGATTAGGTTTATTTACAAAGGACAGCTTTAAACCAAAATTCAAGCCAAGCATGCTGTCATATGGAATTGGAATAGGTTTAGAAAAACCTAGCTGTCAGCAGTATTTTATATTCTCCCAATAGTCAATAAGTAGGACCAGCCAGCATGCAAGTTACTACAGACCCATTTAAAGAACGATCCTGGCTCTAGAAGCATTTTCAAGAAACAGACAAGGAAAAAGGATTATGTATAGAGAAGTGTTTAAAGATATGGCAAATGAAAACAGAAGGCTAAAAATTATTGTCCTCATTCACAGGAAATCCATGGCAGACCCAAGAATGGAAGCTAAAATTCTTCTTTTTCCTCCAGGCTTCTGCTCTAATGAGATATCATTTTTAAAAATACACATTGTTTTATGAATTGCACCAAATTTTACTATCCAGTATGTCCTATAGAAGTGATTTATTAAATTGAAACACCTTGAGAGCTAGCATGCTCTCATGATTTCCAGTAAGTTTCAGTACATTTCTTGCATTTAAATACACAATAATCATTACATAGTAAAATAATAGGGACTTCAGCTTACCATGTTTAATGAAACACACACACATTCCACACTGAAATTCTTGTTGTAAGTAAAATAGGAACTACCTATATTATTCAAGTTCACTGAACACTGTTTCCCACTACTTACAACATTACTAAACTAACTGTTCTGGTTGAAAGTTTCCAGGCTTATTTTCTGCCTCAGACTGATTTTTTGTTTTAGTTAAATGGAAGGGAAGATGTAACGGTTCAGCCAAAATGGTCCAATCATTGCTAAAAACTCAAGCAGAAGAAAATGAGACTACTTATTCTTTTTAAGAACAGTTTACTTACCTTTCTCCAAGAAAGAGAGAATGTTCTCATGCTTGGGAGCAGCAATTCTGACACTGGAAGAGAACAGCTATTTACATTTGTGTTTTATTCATCCTCTGAAAATTCACCAAATGCGGCCAGATTATAGCAATTTGAAAATTCACAGTTAACACAAGCTCAAAAGAGATTTGTTTCGTTTTACCAAATCAGCTGCTTAAAGACTCACTCTCCACCAGTTATTTTCCAGGTACGGGCAAACAAATGCACAGCTGCTGATGGACTAAGCTTTATTCAACTCACCTGAAAGCTCTGGATCTTTGGCAACTACTTTGTTGCACCTCAGAGCTTGATTTGATTGCTGAGTTAAACCTGATATAAGTAGAGAGAAATGAAAATAGAGACAAAAGGATGAAGGCAGGAATTGAGACTAAAGAGAAAAACAACACCTGGATATTAGGATGTAAATTTAGAAACTAATCAGACCAGGAACGGCTCAGTAAAGAGACTCTGAGATAGAGAAGACTAGTAATAATAGTTGTGGAAGAAAGTGAAATGCGTTGAAGATGCATGAAAGGAATTTGGAATTTACTAGATAAATAAACTAAGGCATAGTAGTAATTCCCATGTATGGTCATTCATGTTCAGTAAATATTAATTGAAACTGTAGCAGGTACAGATAATAGTCCTTCAGAATGAGCAAGAAAATAGAAAGCCTATTTTAAATGAAAACAGCAAAATCTTGAATTGTTTAGGCTAGCAAAAAGTTATTTTTAAGGGATATGTCTGTAAATACTTTGCTATTAAGAGCTATTAAAGGTATAGGACAAATTGAAATGTGAGCGTATATACCAGCTACAAATAAATGTAGGCTATAAATTATTCAGCACTAACTGTTGGAAAGAAGAAATCCCGGAAAAGCCTTTCGAGTGGAGTAGGTAGGATAAAAAGCAACATATATTTAACATGAGGTTTTGATAACTGGAAGTTGGCATAAGTGACTCTGAAAGGCATACCAGTTTCTAGGAGGAAAAAAAATGTGAGGCATATCAGAATGCACAGGAATAATACTGAAAAGCAGCAGAAAAGGGGACAGATAGAGGTGGAGTGGTTAGTGACTTTGTCTAACTGTTCATGGCAAAGAGTCAGTTATACGCTACTAATTGCAGTTTGAAAAACTGTATTTACTTTAAGATGCTAGAGAACAGTGACAGGAATCAGTGAAGAGCAAGGTGGTAACTCATAGCCTCTGGAGAAAGGACTGTGGCATGCAGAGATGGAAGTTTTTTTAAGCAGGTACTGTGACAGGAGAAAGTCCGGATTTCTGTGCTGAATTATGCTGGCTGTAGAGCTGGGCGTCCTCCTACAGAATTAAGACATGAAAGCAAAGTAGAAGGAAAAATAAGACAGTAATTGCATGTGATGCTAGAGAGGCATGCAACACCCTGAGAATTTTTCCGGGAGAGTTCTAGGGGAAAGGCAAGAAAGTGATGTCTAACTCAGACCCAGGACAACTCTGCTAAAGAGCAAAACAGCAACAGTAGCTGCTGAAACACTCAACTGAAGCTGGATCTGATCACTGCTCTTAAAATCCCAACTCTAGCACTGAATTAAAGCACAGTGAAAATAAAAATGTAAACTAATATAAGTATACATTAAAGTATAAATATTCCAAATGTCTCAGAAGTCAAGCATTCCTTTGTTGAGATAAAGGTTCATTTCTTAATTGTTCTGTGAACAAATAGCATCCTCTAGAGAGGTTAATGTTGATGTTAAATTCATTAATAAATATAGTTTAATCATTCCAATTCCATTTTTCACATTATACATCTAGTCTTACTCCACTGCCTGAGCAACTCTTAGCATGTATCTTGTGTAGTGGCATATACATAGACATGTATGTATATATATTTGTTTTACCGCTAAAGAACTGGGAATGACTCCAATTTGAAACAAATGAAATTGTTTTTGTTCCAGAACTATGATAGGAAGTATCTTAAGCCTAGCAGCTATTGATTTAGATAGCAGCTTTATCTGCTGAATGGACGGAGGAAACGGGAGTGGTTAATAAGTGAGTAAATGTGAACTCTGTCCTGAAATCAACAAATGAATACCCTTCCAGTTTTCCATTATCACAAAGCCCTAGAGCATATCTCAGCTTAACTCTTTTTGTCTTTCAGAGTATTCACATTCAGACCAGTTCAATGAAATCAAGAGCATGCAGCACCACACCATATTTTACCCCAGTCCTTTGTGCTACATGTCATTTATTAATACCAAAGAGCTGAAAATGGAGTTGGTATTTTACAATACATAAATGCACAGAGTTGTCTCCTCTATCAAGTGCTTAAAATCTATTCTGGGCAACCAGGATCATCATTTCACTTACAGAAGGACCCCAGCGATCAAGACACTGGCAATGCAGAACAGAAAATGCAAACTTTGAAGAGGGAGCCAGGGCTGTTACACAAGAAGTGGGAGAAAACATGGAACTGCAAAAGAGTGTGGGAAAAGCAGACAATGAGTAATGAGCTGAAGGAGTAGAGGAACCTAAGGAATGGAGGACAGGAGGTAGGAGGCAGGGACAGCAGAGATGCAGGCAAAGAAATAACTGTGAAGAGCCTTCAGGATGAGGACAAGGAAGTCCTGTTTAGTGAAAGAACATAGATGCAACCAGCGAAGGGCTGCAAAAGAGCTGTGGAAAGGCGTCAATGGGAATAGACTGGTGAAATGTAATCCTTCTGCCAAGGGTACTTGGCAGGAAAAAGAGTCAAATTTACATATCTATGTTTCTTCTTTAAATTACCACCACTGTTGGTTCAAAACCCCACCCAGCCTACAGGAAATACTAAACACCTTTCCTTGAATGTACAAACAGAGCTCAGAAGCTCTGCATGTATAACCTACAATTTTATTAAGGGGAAAGGATCACAGCATTGATTTGGGAAAATACATCTACGGATCAACTGTATGTTTGTACAAACATTAAGTAAAACTTTCCCTCTTTTCAGCTGTCATCTTTTGCCCAAGCACTCTTGCTAGCTGACCTGGTGGGCTTGTCTGAAGTCACTCATTCCTTCCACGGCCCTTGATACTGCCTTCCTTCTCTTCTGCACTTCCTTCATGGTTTGATGACAGGTGCTAGCGGAGTCCCTCATCTGGGCACAAATGCCCATCTACAACTCCTAACGACATTGCTCTCTGATCCAGATTTGAGCAGCTAGATGACACTCATTTTTTATGTCATTTCTCAAGCACTGTGTCACCAGTCTGCTACCGCTGTGCTCCCCTGGTTCAGTCCTAGTGCAATGCCACCTGCCCCAGCTATTTTCTCAGCTGGATGATGGGTATTGTCATGCAAAGGTGTGTTGCACACAGTTGCTTTTTCCATCACACCAAGCGGCAATAGACAGGTTTATTGCATGACTAGAGTGCAGTCAGCGCAACACATCCTGCCTGTGGTGCGTGGCAGTGGCTGCTCTTTGGGTCCAGGTGACTATCAGGAGGCAATGACCTAGAATGCCTTAAATGATGCTTCTCCTTCTGTTCTTGGTTTTTACTACACAGGAGCACCCTAGCTGGCTTCTCTGGTCCTGTAAAAGAGACAAGTAGCTTCTGGGGTGTTCTCGCTGAGGGAACTTGCTCTGAGTCTTTCTCAGCAGAGGTTCTGGAAAGAATCATTTGTTCCTCCTTTGTTTCATTTTTGGAAGCCTTTCTCAGAGGAATTTCTGTATCAAAGATTGTTTTTCTTCTGGTAGAGGCAGGCTGTCTTGTAACACAAATTAAAGTCTGGGCTGCAGAATATATTTTAAAAACACTAGAAATTAAAAACAAACAAGCAAACAAAATGCTATGCGCCTCACTGTCAGCACAAGTAAAAGTCCCTCAGTCTCACAGTTATGATTTGGCCATCCGATTCATGTGCAGTATGAGATTCAGAAGGAAAAAAACCAAACCAAACAATACTTTTCTTAATCCCCACAAATTCTGAAGGACTGTACTAATCTTGTACCAGGGGCTGGACTCCCAAATGACTGGGGAGTCAGAAATGAGAAGAAAGGCCATCATAATGGTTCATAGATGCCTGTACTCTGAGAAGACCTGTTTTCTGTCTTTGCTGCATATACTTTTTATATTTACTTTTAGGCAGGCAGGGAGAACTGTGATAGTTTACATTCTATCTAATCAGGACCCTCTTTCTGCAGGTACAGCAAGTACTTAGACTGTGTAGGGCCTGAAAGCCTCCTTTCTTTCTTATCCTTACATTTTTAATCATTAGCAATCAGCATCAGTAAGTCATTAGCAATCCAGTCAATATTCATGTTCATTTTTGCCAAGTGTTTGGTTGGAATTAGATGGTACCTTGAGTTTTTTTGTATACATATTTTTTTAATTCAGATGATTGTGTCCCATGACCCACCCTAGCTCTTCATCAGTATTACTGATGCACAGAGGGCTGCTCTGAATAGTGTATTCAATGGATCTTCATGGATCCTGCTTGAAACTTGGCTGGAGAGCCATACAGCAGGCAGAAGAAGTTTGGATCTGATTACAGCTCATGTGGGTGGCCAGTTTTCTGGGGAAAGCCAAGGCTAAATCCCAGAACTGAACAAGATCAGGCTTTAGGGAATTTCAGATTTGGCCATTGCACAGTCTCCCAGAATCCGTTGGAAAGGACGTTGAGCTTTGCCTGAGTTCCTCCCTTTTTCTCTAGAAAGATTTCTCAACATTTAAATACCAGATATAAATTGAACCAGAAGAAGCACAGGCAAAGAGACCCTGCAAGTGTAGCTAGAGAGACCTCCAGTGTGAAAGCTGAATTTAAAATATGTAATAATGAAGTAATAAACAGCTTATGGAAGGGATCAGACAGAGGCAGCCCAGAACTACTCTGACTATTGGCAAGTTCACAGCACACTAAATGTTAAGTCAAAGGAAACACAACGTTATCTAAAACACACAAAGGGCATGAACTGATACGGATAATGGCAAATAGACTATATAAATAATCTTAAGAAGATGTTATTAAAAACCAACACTTCTACACAGCCAATGAAAAGTGAGATACGGTGGTGTTTGCCATTCACTTTCAGTTGGACCATAATGGAAACTACTTATTTCCCCACTCCTTCCCTTGACAAAAATAGCAGGGGTTTCACCAGGGCAAAGTAGCTTACAAACGATGCTGGTAGTCACAGTGTAGTCCTCATTGCTTAGCTGAACCCACACATCCGAGTGCTAACAAGCACTACCTGCCCCACAACCCAACATGTATGGCAAGAGAAAATGAGCAGCAAGTTGTCCAACACTTCCACTCCAGGCTTCTGGAAGCAGCAGCAGTTCCTATTTTGTGGTGAGGTTTTTTTGGGTGCTCTACCATCCCTAAACATTTTGAAAAGCAGTATTCTCATACTAGCATCTTATTTCTCCTCACTCTTGTCTTCTTGCCATTAGAGAAAGTTCTCTCTCCCCAGGGAGAAATGTATGCATTGTAGGAACCAGGTAGATTTTGGACCCCCCTATGTTAGCTGCTGTAAAAGAAAAATAAAAAGACAGAGATAGATATTTTTGTTCCAAAGACTTTGCAGAATTTCATAACATTTTCTACAACAGCCATAGCAAGAGAAGAGATTCAATCCTTTGCCACTGCTTTTGGAAAACAGCAATGAAGCAAGACAAACTGTTCCCCAATTTTCCCTGTCTTTTATGTCCTTTCTATGAAACTTGGCTCTCCAGGGTTCAGGTCACATTTATATAAGATATAAAACCCTGGCATTAATTACCATTTCATAAGTAACTCTCAATACCATTGGCTGGACAAAAATGGATGTACAAGTCCCAAGAGAAAAGAGAAGGTTTCCAGGAATTAGAAACAATTCTTATTCAAAGTCTAATATAGAAGCCTAGGTCTATTCATTGTCATTCATCCTCTACAGCAAATATAATAAGCATTACTCTTTTCTTACAGTGACACAAACACGTATGAATTGACTGACATTAGTAGAGCTACTTCTGGTATAAGATTTCAAATCAAACCCAGTCTATGCTCTTGGAGTATAATAAAGTTCTCCTTATTTTAGACTAGGACATAGCTACAGAATATCAATTATCATCTGTGACATGTGTGAATTTTAACAATGAATATTTACATAAATGCAGTTCTCTCTCCCATTTTGTGACTGGCACACAGCAACAGTACAGCTAACAGCAAGAGATTAATTTCCTCTTCTCTCACCCAGAAGTCAATTGCTATAGGAAAAAGAAATGCTACATCTAAGAGGGCCACGCAGAGAAGAAAAAGGGTGGGTTCTGCTATGTTTGTTTTTTTAAAAAAAAAACAAGCTAAAACAAAATGCAACTGCTGTTCCATTCACGGATTTTTATTAATAAACTGCTGCTGATGCTGCTGGCACCTTGCTTCTGTTATTGAGATGAGTCCTTCCAGCTTCCAACTGTGCTGGTGTTTTCTCTTGGGAAGGGATATGGTCTACAGGACTTCCATTAGCCTAAAAGAGAAACATCTGCCTGGAGTATGGCGCAATCTATTGGCCGAACTTAGCAGTAGGTTAACTGCAGCTGGTCAACTCTGCCCTATCTTGCGTGCATCATGGAGACCAAAATGAATTAACATGTACTGTTTTTTAGTGGATTCTTAAAAGGAGATATGATTCAGGTTAAAAAGATGATTATGTTGGCCATTTTCCTTTAATATAGCATTGAGTTACAAGAGTATGTTTTTCAGAAAGACAATACTGTTGAACTATGAAGAAGGAACAGACAAGTTGTTATTGCTTTTTTTACTAGATGTGGAATTCTAAGTGACTGCATCCAAACCCAGGCTAGAAAATTACCAGGGTGGGACTACTCGAATGTTGTTTTGGCTCTAAAGCATACTGGTGGCCACTAGTTGTAGCACTGAAAAATAACATTGCCAGTAAATCAAGAAAATTCTGTTCACGTAATTTGGAATTGCCTCCACATCATGAGGTGCTTAATAGGTTCTGTTCCATATAAAAAAACCTATGGCACAGTCTCTGCTTCCTATGAAACATTAGTTAGACTTAAATGTGTTTTTTCAAGGAGATTCTTTCTAACTTAACGGTAGAGGTAGCCCTTAAAGTACTAGCTATGTAGATCCACAGTCTTTAATTCCATAATTCATAATTCACAAATCTCTTATTCTATTTTATACAAGTGAAACTCGCTAAAAAAACAGCTCTGTGAAAAAAGGGTTCAATTCATTTCTCTGTTACACTGCTTTAACTCCACCAGTTATGCCAGTGTGTACAACCCAGACTGGCAAATCTGATGTTACCTGATTAACTTAGGTTGTTTGAACATAACTAATTGGCAAATCTTAACAATTCTGGTTATGTCTGTGGTACATTGATAATGTAGGTTGTTTTAATAAGGATAAAAAAGGGCAGAGAGACAAAAAAAATCTTACATCTGCAAGCTTGCTCTGCACTGGTTATCTGTGTGGCTTATGCTGCAACCCATACAGAGGCATATTTGTTTTGCTAGATATGTATGCTTTTATAAGGTGTTTTGGGATCCATTGGTATGGAAAAAAATATTACTACCTGCATGGCTTTTTTCCAAAACTTACAAGAGAAAGAAATTGCTTCTGGAGAGCAAATGTGAATTTCCATATACTGCCATCAAAATCCTGATTTTGTTTATATAGAGCTCCAAGTATTTTCTCACTGCTTCCTCCCTGTGGATATAATAGCAGCATGTTATCTCAGGCCTGTCATGCGCAACTTTCACACCCAAATCAGTCTTCCCTAATTCTGTGTCAAATGACACAGAGAATATAGTACGAAAAACAAGTTCGTTCTTCTTTTCACCCTGTAAATATTACAGGCCCACTAAGAACAGCAACAGGAGTATAATAAACTAGGAATGCAAACACACACACATTTTACAGAAGAAAGTTTTATATGCAATAAATGCAGTCAAAATAACCTGTTCTAAAAAGACACTTTGTGAGTCAATCCAGTAGAGACAAGAAAAGCTCTCTGATCAGTGGTGAAAGGAAAGACCAGCACTTGCATTCATATTTTTCTTGTTGCTAGTGGCGTCAGGAAGAAAAAGTATCACTTTAACATTGTTTTTAAGATTAATTAGTCTATTGAAATTTTCTTAAATATTACTTCTAGCAGATTGAGAGTCATAACACCCTCACCATCTGCTCTAAACTCAATACTTGGATGGCTTAGTGCCAAACCCTCAAACAGTTATCAGTTTGTTTGTCAGACTACAAGATATGCTTTATAGTCTTCAATTTCAGAACCTCAGTGAAAGCTGTTTTGGATTATATTTCAGGTTCCAGTGCATTTGCTCAGGCTTGTCAGCATCATATTATATATGTTTTAGACCAAATCTTCTCATTTGATTTTATCTCTCTTTAAAACTTTTTTCTTTCTTTTATTTTGTCAAGGATACAGATGGTTCCAATCAATATCTGCTTTAGGTTATCTTAATAAAGCCAGTATACTGCTGTTGAGGAGTTTGCTAACAAACCCTATCACTGTGAGGCCCTAGTCCATCTCTTACCACTCTTGAAGCTTCAAACTATGCCATAGCCGTATTGGATGATAACAACCCTTGCATTTTCCCTGAATTTGTGAATGACTCAAGGCACAAACTTCAGGAGACAGGATATAACTGTTCTTTTACCTGTATCTGGAGACTGGTATTAATTCTAAAAGGATAACTGTAAGCTAAGAGTAAAAAAAAAAAAAAAGAATCACAGTAGAACTAGCATGTTTTAGTAAAGAAATATGATTTTTGCTAGCATTAACTTGGTACAAGGAGAAACTTTGTACTATCCATCTAGAAGAAGCAACTGCTGTTCTGTAACAAGGGTAAATCTGAAAACACTGAAAAAGTTTGTAAGCAAATTTCCATTGAGTAATGTGGTATTTGAGTTTGGGTTTTGGTTGCCTTTTTTATTCTCTTTTTGTACAACTCAATCCAGTGGATGTCATCCAATCCAGTGGATGTCAGAGAGGACACACTCACAGAATACGATAAAAAATGGTTTACCCCTCCAGGGACTCCAGCAATAATAGCCTAACAGGTTTTGCTCAGCATGCACGTAAGCAAACTCTGGCTGACAATTTAGATGTTGTCCAAGTGAAAAGTGAGTGAAGGATTCTGTCAAATTCAGTTTGGTTTTATTCTTTTAATTATTTATTTTTAAACTCTTGAGAATCACGAACAGGACATCAAAAGCTCCTTTGTAAAAACCTCAACAAGGCTCCAAGATTTGGCTCAGATAGAATAGCTTTTATTCCTATCATCAGGCTTTCTATTTGTACTTTCAACTGTTTTTCTAGGCCAGATATAGAGCATTATCATCCCCATTTTGCGCAGAAGAAAACTGAGGTGGAGTGCTGTGAAGAGGTTTGCCCAAGTCCTCACAGAAAACTATCTTCAGGACTGAGAACACAGGTGGTAAAACTCAACTTTTCTCCAAGAAACATTTCTCTGCTGTTAATAAAATTTTGAAAATTGGCATCATGCACCATTCTTGATCTCATTTCCTCTTGGAAAAACACAGGCAAATCATGCTACTAGAAAAAGTTCTTAGAAAATTAATGAAACTATAAATCAAATAAACTCCTGAAAAACAAAATGAGAAAAATCCTAGGAAGATTAAAGAAGCATGTTTTTGCAGGCAAAAAAGTTCTGAGAACAGTAGGTACTTTTCGGTTTTGCGGCAAATTGTTTATAACCAGAAATGGAACTGCTGTTGAACATCATAGAATATTATTATTGGACGCTGTGCTCTCACTCATTGGATGGCATGCTCTAGCAGGCAGGTCTACATAGTGGCCAGAAAGTGTCAGTGCAGCGTGAATGCTAGCAAACGTGAGTGTGAGTGGAGTGCAGAGTTGTTCAAGTACTCCCAGAGACACATGCCACTCACACTGGAGTGCAAATCATACTAGTCTTATGTGAAGCACCTAGACCCAAGCAAGCCTGGGAACGCTGTTGCATGCTGGAGTCACCTTGACTGCAGAGTAAGCGTCCAGGGTAAGAGCGCCACTGGAGTCGGCTTGATGACAATGATTTGGAGCACTTGAGAAGCAGGATAATTGGGTCTGTCTAGGAGGCCATCCTGAAGTGGCCTGTGAAAACATAACGCACACTTCACTTGGGATAACATTAGGAGTGTGCATGGCATTCCCCACTGATTTTTTTCACAGCTGGTGTTGCATTAAGCTGTTCATTTATAAACATCACTATTAGACAATAAAAATTTGGAAAAAGAGGTTTAGATGTAGATGAGTACTTGTATTGCTAGCACCAAAGAGAATAAACTTTCATTTCTGTAAGAGTAGGGTCAGGCACCTAAAAATCCTGCACATAAATGGAACATAAAATCTGTGGCCTGCCAAGTCCAAAACTGTTTCTTGCCAAGATGCTTAAACTTCATGAAAAAAAGACCATTTTTAAAAGGTGCGTTCAAACACAAATATTTAAATGATTATCCTAGTATCCAAAGGACTGAATGTTTTTGAAGCTCAGACCACTTCCTTCAATGCTATGTTCGTAATTCTAGTGCCTTAAATTTTATACATTTTTGCAATATCATAGGATTTCTGTACTAAAACTGCTTAAAATTTAAAGAGATATACCTTTTCATCTTCAACTAAATATCACAAATTCCATGGGTGCATAAATATTATAAAAATGCAGACTGCACAAACATAAGTAGGCAAGATACTCCCAAAATAAAACTGTTACTTCCTGATCATAAAATAACACAAAAGTCAAACGATAAATGTAAAATGTGGACTATGTAATCGTAATGACAACATTCATTGCAGATTCCTCACTCTCATATTGATTACCATTTTGATCTCATGAGTAGTCTCAGGAATTCAATGCATTTTAATTAATTGTGGGGCAAAATATATTCGTGTGACTCACAGTGGCAGAATTTTGCCCCAAAGATGTGAGGCAAAATACACAGAAGTCAGTAGAAAGATTGCAGTTGACTTTAATGGGCTTTGGACTGGGTCCATAGCATGTGAGGCATATTCACCAACATCAGCCAACTTCAGTCAACTTTGTAAAGACTCTTTGTCTTTGGAGGAGTTGTAGACCTAGATCTAAAAAGCACTTCTGATTAATGTAAAAGATTAAGACCTTGCTGAAATGCATGCCAACAAAAGACACACACATACAAAATCTCAAAGAGGTTTTACGTCTTCAGCTACCCAATGTCTGGGGAGAACTGCAAGGTTCCCAAGTGATAACTGCCATCAAGCAGCACAACAAAAATGTTTTACTCTAGCAATTGTGTGACGCATGAACCCTCTCTTTTAACAGGTGTCCCCTGAAGATCAAGTAGTTCTTTTGATGTTTGTTGACAGTCGGTCCAGCTTCCAAATGAAAATACGGTTGTTAGGATTAATAAGTTTACTCTGCCATAAATCTCCAGATTATAGGTGGGAGAATGAAATGGCAAACATACTGAAAAGGTCAAAAGCCCAAACGGTTGAAACATATATATCACTTACCTCTGGATTCGCATTGTCAACATTTTAGAGTAACAGTAACTATGTTGCTGCTGTTAATGTTTAGCACGAAAATGGAGTTTCAGCTTTCCTATGTTGTAGCAATAGTTCTGTGAGAATTCATCTGCAGAATTGGCACTCCAGGTATTTTTGGTTTCTTTAGTTTTGTTACCGCTTACTTTTTAAAAAGTGCAATGACTGTGTCAGAAGCATGTTTATGTATTGCTCTGAAGTTCAGGGATTTTTTTTCTGGAGAACAGTAACACCTACAAAGTATTTAATTAAACAAATCAGATGCAAGCATATGACAAAAATACGGTAAGCACTCAGTCAAGAAAATGTGCACAATAGATTTCTTTGAAAGGAAAATCAGTTCTAGTTCAATGCAAATCTTTGTAAGCAGGCAATCAAAAGCTGGCTCAGCTACTTTATGAGGAAATTCATGCGTTACTATATCACACTATGAATTTTATTTGGGAGAGGGATCACATCGCAGAAAGGTACTCTTGACAGAATTCTTCAGTTTCCTTCCTATTTTACCTCTACGCAATATTGTACAAATCTTCATGTAAACAACACTCATTCTGCTGTGAAAAGAAAGGTAATAGAGCAGAAAAGTGAAGCTTCTTTTTGTCATTCAGTTATATCATGGCTCTGTCATAGACAAACCTATATTTTACAGTCACATACTTAACGGTTAAAACATGTATCTTGGTGTCTTCCCACATAACAGGTCAGAAAGCAACACAAAAACCTGAGCTGAAAGAAAGCAATTAATAAGTTGCCTAGCCTTAGCTGTCAGCCATTTATTCAGGTGCTTAGTGTGCCATGTCTGAGCACCCCACAAAGATTAATGTAGTCTTTCAACATCTCTGTTCAGAGTAGGCTCATTTTCTAAGTGCAGAAACAATCCAAGGAAAAGCAAATTGCTCACACTGAGTCAAAAAAGCTTGTCAGAGGTGAAAATTGAGCACAGGTCTCCCAGCCCCAGATGCGGGGCCTTGATGATCTTCTGATGGTTCTGTCTCTCAAATACACCCCTTTCCTCATCTCAACATGAAGAATTCTGCAACATTCAACAAAAAGTAAAGTAAAAACAAGCAGCTACCTAAAACAAACTGGGGAAATCTTTCTGTCTTGTCCCTAACCAGTAAGTTCTGCAGTAGGATTAATGCTACCACATACTAATGCATGGTTGTAGTGTCTTTTTTCTCCTCAGTGCTGAGTGCTATCACCATTGGTTGTGTGACTGGTAAACCACAGTGTAAACCACTTTTTCTATTTAGGGATGCCTCCCTCTTTGCCCACCCCCACCCCCACTGCCCCTTCAAAAGTACAAAAAATCCAGAATGAACTTTCTGTTTCGAGTGCTATTGAAATAGGCATTAACTCAATTAAAACAAAGAAGTAAGTGAGGAAGGTTAAAGAGTCCTAAGGAAACAAGATTATTAGTGAACCTATACCTTCACCTGTCCTTGAGATTCTCAGAATTGCCAGTTTAAATCTTGGACTTCACAGAGAGCTAACAGGCAGAAGGAATCCAAAGTGGTCATGTAACGGGGTACATGAAGCAACAACCATGATGGTCAGACCCTACTTTCGTTAAAGCAAAAGTCCATTTCAATGTTAGGAATAGTAGAGAAAGGGCCCTCTGAAAGAGCTGTAATTCTGCACAGGGTGATTATGTTTCTCCTAAATGACACAGGATGACAGCCTGAACAACCAAAGCCTAGGCTGTGGTTAGAAAAAATGGCGATGATGAGAAAAGAACAATATTCAGAGTGACTCAATCCCATCACATGTTTCCAAAGCTGGACTTTTCAGGTAAACATAAAGACTGCAGTTGCTGTGCTAGCTCTGTGCTACCAGAAGGTCTCTCTTGGATTTCAGCTAGCAGGAGCACAGCTTTGGGAGGAGAACACTTCTCCCACGTGAAGCCCTACAACTAATCTGGGCTCCTTGTGTGACTAATAGAGAGAAATGGAGAAATTAAGCCCATCCCTAAAATACACATCTAAAATAATATGGGCAGATTGCCCTCTGATAGTTTGGGTTTTTTTTCCTCTCTGGTCTCTTGACGAAGTTGGAAGCATGGACAACCAGCTTAGACTGAGGCCTAAATTTCGGATGACCAACGTTAGGAACGGTGAAGCCAGTTCATAGCCTCTGTGTATTGGAACTGCAGAAGAGAAATTAGAAAACTTAGAAAAATTACCATCAGATTTAAACTTCCAAGGCTTAGCAGCAATTGGGTCAGGGCTTTAGTGCAGGATTTGGGCTGGTTGAGAGCACCGTGAAGGAGGGAGGAATGAATAACATGGCCATGTTCATGGCACCAGATATTTTATGGACATAACTAAGTTAAATTAAGACTTTGTAAAATCTTACATTTTTCTTCTGTCAGCTAAAAATGATACAACTAGGACACATTACTGGAACTGACCTCCCTTAAATCATGTAAGAAGGAATGGGCTCTTTTGTATCCTGTCAGAATAATATCACCATGTGTTCAAAGGTGAAAGGAAAAATGAGAGTTCATTAATAGTTACTTTATTTTGTTAAAAACTTCAATTCACCTTATCCAGTACCCATTTCTATAAATCATAGAATCATAGAATAGTTTGGGTTGTAAGGGACCTCTAAAGGTCATTTAGACCAACCCCCCTGCCGTGGGCAGGCACATCTTCAAGTAGGCCAGGTTGCTCAGAGCCCCGTCCAACCTGACCTGGAATGTTTCCAGGGATGGGGCATACACCACCTCTCTGGGCAACCTGTCCCAGTGCTTCACCACCCTCAGCGTAAAAAACGTCTTCCTTAGATCTCGTCTAAACCTACCCCCCTTTAGTTTAAAGCCATTCCCCCTTGTCCTGTTGCAACAGGCCCTGCTAAAAAGTCTGCCGCCGTCTTTTTTATAAGCCCCCTTTAAGTACTGACAGGCTGCAATAAGGTCTCCCCGAAGCCTTCTCTTCTCCAGGCTGAACAACCCCAACTCTCTCAGCCTTTCTTCATGGGAGAGGTGTTCCATCCCCCTGAGCATTTTTGTGACCCTCTTCTGGACCCACTCCAACAGGTCCGTGTCTTTCTTATGCTGAGGGTTCCAGAGCTGGACGCAGTACTCCAGGTGGGGTCTCACCAGAGCAGAGTAGAGGGGCAGAATCACCTCCCTCGACCTGCTGGCCACGCTTCTTTTGATGCAGCCCAGGATACCATTGGCCTTCTGGGCTGCGAGCGCACATTGCTGGCTCATGTCCAGCTTTTCATCCACCAGTCCCCCCAAGTCCTTCTCGGCAGGGCTGCTCTCAATCCCTTCATCCCCCCAGCCTGTATTGATACCGGGGATTGCCCCGACCCAGGTGCAGGACCTTGCACTTGGCCTTGTTAAATGTTTGTTGGTACATCTTGTCAGATAACATTTCATTCTGTTAGCATTTTAGGTGCTAAAACTGTATAGTTTTATAGAATGTGAATGACAAATCACTTAGCAGATAAGATGTACCTGTAACCATTTTAGATTAATTAATTGTAAATCTTCATCTTTTCCTGCATTAGTTTGAAAACAAGTACTCCATATAATACATCACTATCAGAATAGGCTATCTAGTTCTCACACTCCTCTTTTCTCAGGAGATTTTTGCTTTTTGAGAATACGGAACAAACTGTCTGCCATTTTCTATTACTCTTTTAAAATTCAAATGAATTGATGTTCTCTTAGAAGCCTAAAATTGATAGACCTGAAATTTAATTTTAGAGTCAGTTTTGGCCTGGTGATGACAATTATGTTCACTGGGACCCACTATGCCGTAACTTTTTCAAAGACGATTTTTATGTTTTTAACAACACCGAGTTGTTTTTATTAAGTTCTAAAATTGCACAAAACATAAATAACAAGTTCTTAATTCTGTCTGTCATTTCAAAGGAACAGAAAGAGAATATAATGTGCCTTACTACAGTTGTAATCATGCCTTTCAAGGTTTTCAGAGATTTTCCTGCTAAAACATGACTCATTCCTTTTTTTAAATTTTGCAGGTTTTTCAGACCAGAAATAGACAGAAAAGAGAAGCTGAAGAATTTTTATGCTAATGAAGAGCATTCTAAGCATTTTAGGATTCTTATGTTGATAATTTCTGTCTCTCACATCAGCTCGTTGTCACATCTTCCCTGTACCTGGGCTTTGGTACTTTGAGAAATGCAAGCATAACTACGAATGCAACTGCATGAAAATGCACAAAAGTTAGATGTTATGACTTAGCGGCCATTTGGGCAACTAATTCAATGCTTGTAAAAAGCCTGAGTTTACAACTCTTTATACAATAATTTATGAAGAGAACAGTCTTATTGTTCCATCTCACCTTAAGCTCAAAATCTGTCTCCATATGGCAGCAAGATGAAGACAATAATTTAGGAAGCTTTTTAAAAATACGAGATTGGAAAGGGCCTGCTGGCGCATCTCATTCCCTCTCTGCAATTATAGGCAAATGCATACATAAGCCCTTTCACAAACAAAAGTTTATGAAGTCCTATGTTAACTAAATTAGGATTTGTGCCTTATCAGATTAGTATTTTTGCTATTCCTATTGGAAAGCTGTTCCATTACATTAATCTTCTCATTGCTACACATTGCCTCTTACTTTCCAGTTAAATTATAATTATGGGCCACGTACATTCATTTGTTTCTGTTTACATCAGTGAAAGCGAGAGAAATGAATGCCTATAACAGACTAGCTAACACGCTGGTAGTTAGGACGCTCATGCTTGATCAGGCCAGGAATATGAGTAGAAGTTATTGCATTTTACGCAAACACTGTAGCCTGTGGGCCAGAAACTTTTCTAGCGCAGGCATCCCCAGCTACCAGCCGCAGTTCTAGTCTCACCAAATTCTGCCTTGGACTCAAAGAATCTGCGTTGTTGAAAGTTTTATTGAAGCCGGAATATTTCAGAAAAAAAAGTTGTGGTTCTGATGAAGTGCCACTTTCCAACACACATATAAACCTTTTCAACGAATAATTCCTGACCACATTTATTACATAACTAAATTTTTAAAGGTACCTCAGAGAATAAGTGAAATAGAGTCCAGTTATGTTTTCTGAGAGATCTATCTTCCTAATTTTACTGTGGTTATATTCCCAAGTAGTATGCAGCATTCTATGGGCTATGATTTGCTGAGCAACTGAAAGCATTTTTGTTTATGCTTATTTTTAGCCAAGTCCATATGAGCAAGTTCAAACACTGCTGCCATCTTTTGATTGAAGTAGACTTAGTTCCCTAAGGGGCAGGGAAACATTGGGACCATAACTGACAAATACATGCATTAGGCAAATGAAGATTATTTGTGCAAAGAGGAGACCATATCTCTTTTCAATAAGGAAGAGCCAGAAGACGGTTAAGACCCTGTTAGCTTTGCACGCTAGCTTTAACCATCTGCTGGGTTGGGTTTAGTGCTGAATTTTCCTCGCATGACTTTCAGTCATCAAGTAAAAAAATGAGAGTATCATGGAGATACTCCCACCCGGGAGACTGGATTGGGTACCTGGAGAGAAAAAAATCTGCCCCTTTTCCAGGGGCAGATTGCTCACAGTTACTTTTCTCAAGAGCAAGAGTTGCACGTGAGAACTGTGACCATGAGAGGTTAGGGCTAGGTCCCAAAAGCATAGTGCAACCCCAAGAGGCCTGGTGAACTACTAGAGAAGTGATGATTCATTTCTACGGAAATTCCTAAGTCTTCAAGGCCTGAAGATTATTTCCTCTTTGGTAAAGGTCAGCTTTTACACACCCTATTCACAATGAGCTGCATTTAGTGCTGTGAGCAAGCATAGCTCAAGTGCATTACAAGAGCAAAGAAAAGTAGATAGTGTGAACACTTCACTGAGACAACAAGCAACTTTCAGCTAAACAGTTACAAAGGTCTTATGCAGTAATTGCCCTTTAAAGAAGCTTACACCATGATCAGGGAACGTCAAGTTTGGGAGGAAGTTTATTTTTGCAAGCTGTTGAATGTGGTGGGGTATTTTTCTTTAAATCATAAATCTGCTGACTTTTGTGGAAGCTTTTGGAAACTATGAAACATCTAATTGTTTCAGTGAGGGGTTTGCTGAAAAATGCCTGATGATTGTCTTTAAATTATTAGTTTAACTAAACAGGAGAGATTGAATAGCTGTTGGATAGATATTTTGCAGGGAAATACCTGGTTGTGACTGCATCATCCATCTACACTTCCCAGCTCTCCTCAAAGCCCAACAGAAAAAGCTGCTCTGAGCCTCAGTGAGCTACTTGGATAACAGCAAGGGACTTAAATGCAGTAAAAAGATACTGTGAGGAATCTCTGCAAGTACAGAGTTAAAATAAGCCCCTTGCCTAGTCCAAAACCCATGCAGTGAATGATAGCTTTGGCTCATCACTAGACAAGCAATTTAGTGCTTCTCTCTGACTCCCAACATCCTTTAAATGGTGACTGCAAGACCATAAGTGTCTTGAGCTTTTCATACTTTAATGGCAGTCTCATATAAAGGAAAAGTGGATTCAGACTTGAGGAGAAAGGGATAGAAGATCTAAAGGGCATTAAAGGGCATGTAGGACTTCCCCCCTCCCCCCCAGCATATTACAGGATTTCTCTTCAGTGTTATTGCTGGATTTTTTTTTTCTTTTTCCTCAGGGATAAAATTCACCTCAGCAGAAAGAGTCAGTGGACAAAAATAATACAGCCTCTCAAATCTACATAAGTCCAAAGGGTTAAATTTTATCTTTACCTTCAATTATTCCTATTATCAATTAATCCAAAGAAATAACAATCACTAACCTTCCCTTACCTGACATTAGCATGTACCGAGCTTAATGTGCTTTATAATCACGAGCTTTGGCTCACAACTGTTGTGGAACAGGCAAGCTGTTTTTCTGCTCCTTTTACTGACAGAGAAGCTAAAGCCAAAGGGAAATTGTGCACCTGCTGATAACCACCCAAAACTCCAAAGAAACATTGTCAGACATCTCAGAAGGGAAGGACAGCTGGAAAAGGAAAGGACAGTAACGGTAAGAGAGTGGTTTTTGATCCACCTCCCGGAAAGTGTGCTAAGGTCTCTGGGATAAGCAGAGGAAAAGACATGTCAAAATGGATTATTTCTGATTTTTTTCAGAGAGCAGTCAGGTTGGGAAACCACACTCTCTTCTTTTCAGGCAGAAAAAAAAAAAAAAATCATGCTCTGTTCTGATTAAAGAAAATCAGTAGAAACTTGAATTTCATTTCAGAGTTTCCCCTTTTCTATACAGATGAAGATGATGCTTAGCTGTATTGTAAATTCGTCATGACATATGAGGAAACTCATTAGGCTAAGCATGCCAATGGCAGTTTCTATAGGAAACAGCATGCAAGGGACCATATAACTATTATCATGTCTGACCACCTTCAAGCCTGCCGCCCAACCACAGCAGGGTCATATGAGGAGGCTGGTAGTATCAGCCCAGGAAAAGAACTGAATGGATGCCTCGCCTCAGGATTTGTAGTGACACGCTTTTGCCTGTTTCGTCATCACATCTATAGCATTCAGTTACATCTAAATAAGGGTGGAAAAGACCCTTCTCAAGACAAATAATCTGTTATTTCTTGGACAACTCTTATTGTCATTTATAAACCAAAATAAACAATTATTTCTAGTATCTTCTAATGTTATTCCCAAATGGCTATTTCTGAACTTTGGTATAAACTCTATTATTTTCAGTGTAGGCCAGCAATGAATTCACATTAAATGCATATTCAATAAATCATTTTATAATGTGACCAAAACAATATTTTGGAGTTAGTCAAACTAGTTCCTATGAAGTGACCTAAAACTTTGACCATGATTTATAACTTCTATAAATTGGCAGTGGTAGGAGTCAGTTGAAAAATATGAAACAATTGAATGCTTTTGTTAAAAACATTTAACACTATATTTTTCATTTCTTTTAAACAATCATGGCTATAAATTTCCTGCAGGAGACATTATTTCCCACACAGTACAGAAGTTACCTCTGGGACTTCATTTTGCTCCAGACAAAGCACGAATTCTTTTGCAGTGTATGTGACTATCTGTGTGTGTGAGTGCTGTTTATAATGCAATAGATTATTTAGCCTCCTGCAGTTTACAAGTAATAGACGGAAGTTCTCATTGCTTCACTACAATGGTAGCTTTCTGAAGTAGAGGAGTAAACCTATTTATAATGTGAAGTAGGGGCCAGCGTTTCATTAATTACTTTTGTCAGACCAGGACCAGGAATATTTGGGGGGGCGGATTGGTGGGGGGGGGGGGGGGGGGGCAGGCGGGGAAGTGCTATATCATATAAGTGTCTTAATAATGAAATAAAATTATCCTAAATGGTAAAGAGATTATGGCTGAGACAATGGCTTTATTCAAGATAACGATTATAAGTGTATTTCAGCATTGACGCTACAGGTGTAAGATGTGAGCCATCATAAAGAAATAAACAGCAAGCTGTTCAGTTTTTCCTGCCTCTCACTCACCGCCACCTATGGCAAAGCTCCTTCTTAAAAGATGGTACTGTTTTGCTAAAGCCTGGGACTGGGTCACAGGGTTCAGTTTCTGGCTCTGTCACAGGGTTAATCGGTGACTTCAATGTGTTTATCATAACTCCATTAGTAAAATGGTGACATTAGCATTTCTTCCACTCTTCCTCTTTTTTGTTTAGATTGCCAGATTTTCCCAGCAGTCTCCCATAGAAATGACCTTCCGTTAACATATCTGGAATTTCTCTTAAATGGCTGAGAGAAATGGGGAAGAACAGACTACAGAGTTAGGATGAAACTCCTATAAATATAGAGAATTTTTCATATCTTTTCTTGCTCATCAATCAGAACACAAAAAAAATCATGCAAAAACCTGTGCAAATGCTGCTACTGATAAAATAATAATGATAATAAAAAAGGATCTGTTTCCCAGGGAGAAATAACTAAAATTAAAATAATGTGTCAATTCTAGTATATTTTCAACAGAAAATAATGTTCAAAGGAAACATTACCGTTTCTTATGGTTTGGTATCCCTATTTGGCTTTTCTAAAGAAAGCATGTAGTTTGAACTTTGTCATTTTGCTTCCTTTTGCACCACCACTGTTTTAAATAATATTATATTACATACAATATTATGTTTAAATAATGAATCACAATGAAATGTGAACATTTTCAGACTTTTTGACATTTTGAGAATTTCTAAAAATTTGCATTTCCTACCAGAAATTCTGTTTACTGACCAAGATTTTAGCCTAACTTTTTGGTCCATGGGGACCATACAATAGGAAAACTCCAGAAAGTCATAACGGACCGACTGAAAAGTGAGAAAAGATTAACAAAACAAGACACAAAAAGATCACAAACAAAAACTGCAATATAAATATATTGAAACACATGCAAATTGCCTGGATAACTGTCAATCATTCTCATTCTTTCTGTTAAAGGCCTAGCGTAGAAATTTTAGAGTAGTGTAAGAATATCCTTCGGTGTGAAGGTTCTCGGTAAAGAGCACAAACACGGTGCGGAGGGGAAACAACAGCTTGCAAACCCTGCTAACCACACATTAACATTACCATTTTTTGACATTGGTGTGACCACTGTGTTATCACTTACCCTAGTCAGACAAAAACTTTCCCAGGACATTGCTGCAATAAAGAATTACAGAAATGATGAAGGCGCAGTCGTAAATCCAGGCAGGGAACAACACTATGCTCCTTTCCTATTGGCTATTGGAACCAACTGTTGAAACAGATGTAATGTAAACTGCAGCTCTGTCACACATACTTTCAAGATGTGATGTCCTGGTCAAAGAAGGATACAGATTTGTTTATCCTAAAAAAGAGACAAGAACACTGACCCTGAAGATCAGATCAAGTATAAAGTGGCCTAAAATAACAAACAAAATATATGTCATATCTACAAGCTGCATTTCTCAAGTTTATACATGAAATTCATGAGCAATTCTGGAGAGGTTGATCCTACAAAATCGTATTGAGAATCCAGATGCCAAGAAACTGCCAGAGGAATTTTGGATGCTCAGCACCTTCCACAATTGCTCCGATGGGAAAAAAAAAAAATCAGAATACCCCATTAGATTAAATCAAAGGGCTTAATACTAACGGCTGTATGCTGCTTTATTTTGATTTTAATGGACTTATTTCTGGAGCAAGAAAGACTTACCCTCAGTTGAGGAGGACGAGGTTAGGAAACATTTAAACAAACTGGGCATACACACATCTGTGGGACCTGATGGGATGCAGCCATGAGAGCTGAGGGAGCTGGGCTGATGTTGTTGCTTGCTTATCTTTGAAAGGTTATGGTGATTGGAAGAGGTTCCTGAGGAATGGAAGAAATCAAATGTCATCTCTATCTTCAACAAGGGCAAGAAGGAGGATCCAAGGAACTACAAGCTGGTCAGCCTCATCTCCATCCATGTGAAGGTGATGGAGCAAATAATTCTGGAAACCATTTTCAGACACATGAAGGACATGAATGTTATCAGGAGCAGTCAGCATGGATTTACAAAGGGGAAATCATGCATGACCAACCTGATAGACTAGTACAATGAGGTGACTAGCTTGGTGGATGACAGGAAAGCAATGGATGGTTTTTACTTCGACTTTAGTAAGGTTTTTGACATTCTCTCCCACAACATACCCATAGACAAACTGATGAAGTACAGGTTAGATAAGTGGCAGTGAGGTGGATTGAAAACTGGCTGAACAGCTATGCCCAGAAGAGTGTAATCAGCCACAGAAAGTCCAGATGGAAACCAATCACTAGTGGTGTATCTCAGGGTCAATACTGTGTCCTTACCATTTTACCTCTTTTTTAATGACCTGGACAATGGGACAGAGCACACCCGCAGAGGGTTTTCAGATATGAAAAGTAGAGGAGTGAGTGATACACGAGAGTGTTACACAGGGAAGTACCAAGTCCTGCACCTGGGGAGGGATAACCCCAGGCATCAGTACACAGAATAAAGATGATTAAGCCAGACGGCTTCTCAGCAGTGCCCAGTGACAGGACGAGAAGCAATGGGCACAAACTCAAACACATGAAATTCCATCTTAATACAAGAAAACATTTTTTTACTGTGAGGGTGATCAAATACTGGAACATGTTGTCCAGAGTGGCTGTGGAGTCTCTATCCTTGGAGATATTGAAAACCTGACTGAACGTGGTCCTGGAAAACCTGCTTTAGGTGACCCTGCTTGAGTAGGGGGTTTGGATGAGATGATCTGAAGAGATCCTTTCTGATCTTAATGATTCTGTGGCTCCATGATCCCAGATTAGCTTGAATGTAAATAAATCCAGCCTCAAAAAAACCAAAAAACAATCAACAACAAAAACCCCAGATGATAAGGGAAAGTAATAAAATCCATGATAATACTTTTGACTTCTAAATTGTCTTTTAGACCCAGGTAAGTAACGTCTAATTGTTTCCTGTAGATACTTGCCTGATATATTTTAATTTTTTTTCCAGCCAGCTTGGTGATCCTCCTGTATTTGGCTTCTAAGTAAAATTCTGTGTCTGAATTTCATTCGTGCAAATTTTAATCTCAAGCTTAAATACTAATGGAAAACAAATTTTAAATCTTGCTTCCACAAGCAGTTTCTCTAGAAACATAGGATCAGAATTAGGTTTGCATATTTAGGGATATACAAGTCTTACAGATTGTGACCATTCGTAATCCATAAACACAGCTTGAATTCCAGCCCTTTAAGATTAAAAATGCTGATACAGAGAAAATAAAATTCATCCAAAGTAGACATGGCTTTCTATGCCTTTAGGAAAGAACTCTATAGGAGCTGCTTTTGTGTATTACTTATACATTATAAAGCTGTAGATGCATTAACTAAGATCTGCTGCCATGCTAGGCACAAAAAAAATATTCTTATGCATACTATTGTACATTTTTCATACCTACAAAAGTTAAGTGACTCACCCTGGCTATGCACAAAACAATGGCAAATCTGCACTAGGCACTCAGGAACACCTAGTGTCTGGTCTAGTAAGATACACCTATATCTTTTGAACGTCATGAATAAATCCACATTGTGATCACTGATTAATAAAGACTGGATTGCAAAATCCATATCTGCATTGTTCTCAACTTCTTAACTGTAATCAAAGTTCAAAGACCTTTCCAAACATCTACATTCACTACAAGGTATATTTTGAGTTAGGCAAAATTTATCCCCATAAAGAGAAAATTCCCATTTTCAAGATTTATGAGGCACTTACACAGTGATAAGTTTTGTGCTAACCCACTGCACAGGAGTGTATTTGACCCTTTGTGAACTCAAGGGTATGTGTTATATATCAGAAGTCCCAAGTCTGTGGTGGATTCAATAAAAGGCCTTATCTCTTTTGAAATCAATGGCAACATAAAGAGAGATATACTTTTTTTTTTTAAGCAACATGTATTACTTAGAGAAAAATTGCATTCGATCACGTTGCAGAAAAATTGGAGAGAAGATAAATGATGCTTTTTCTTCACTGGAAATTCCCTGGTATGAATATGAATGGTATGACAAAGAGACAGACACATGAAAAGAAGCAGTGCATGGCAAGTTATTGAAACTTATAGATCAAGGAGTGCAAGCTCTGTATCAGTCACTCCATAGCCTCTGCTTACAGTGGGTTTCAGTATCACTTGATGTTGCATATCTGCTTCACATTTCACATACTAAAAAATTTCAGGGTGCAGGAAACATGTTACAATGAGAGAAGGGAACAGTGTTCAGGGATTTCACATTAGTTTTATGTTGATTTGATTTACACAAGGCAATATAAACCCAAATGTACTGCTCATCAGTTCACAAAGGAAATAAGCACTAAACTTGAACCACTGCTCTGTCAAAGATAGAAAAAAAATGACACAAAGGCACGGTAGTTTCCCAGTACAAAATGTTTGGAATGGAAATAATATTTTTTTCAAAGATCTTGTTTGTTTGCATTAGGTAATTCATTAGGTAATATCAGCAATCCCAAAGTGGTGGATCACATCAGAGATTTGGAGCAATACTGCCATTCCAAACAGTGACTATGCAGAAAGATATACACCTTCCATCTTCATAGAAGATTTTCTATAATGAGAAGAAAGCAACAGACCATAACACTATAGATTTCTGGGTAGAAAACGTGAACTTGTAGCACTGAGTCAGAATAATTAGCACAGAAATTCTTACTAAAACCAGTCTGGTAAACTGGGTTGTTGTCAGTACACTTGTCCCATTGATTCCCAAATAGCACAGAATCTGCCTAGTGAAATAATACTCTAAAACGATCAAGTTTTAAAATGTAGCCTCTAATTCACTTACCACATTTTTTATTTAAAAAAAAAAGGAAAGTGGGAAAGTGGACATGATTGCTTGCTCTATTTTGTGTAACTGAGTATTCAGGCTGATATATTACACAGCACAAAGGATCAGGAATTGGTTATAGTGATTTATCTTTACACAGAAAGAAATAGTTAATCAGTACCGTTTATCTTGTTGGAGAGAACAGTTAATTGTACACTTAATTCTAAACCAACACAAACCTCTGTTGTGTTCAGCTATAAAAAAGCGTATAAAAAACACATTGCAAAGTTCAGGCAAAGACGTCAGCAGAACCACAGAGGTATTATGTGCAACAGATCTGCAAATCAGGGAGGCTGGGAGCAGAAAGCAGGACCTCATACCACAGGCATAAGCATGTACTGAAGGCACGCTCTTTCCCGAGACCTTATTATAGTCCAACTTTTAGTGGGCATAGCAGTACAGCTGGTCAGAACTGATACAAAGCTCAAGGAAATTTGAAATAAGCTATAGAAATGTGATTAATATATTTCCCACAGTCAGGGCAATATTTTGAATAAGTGTGTTGTTTCAAAAAGGAAACAAATGATACTTCAGGAAACATCTTATGATGTTTTGCTGGTAAGTATCTAAAAAGGCACTATAAAAATCCTTTACTTACAGCACCACTTCATCTTGCAGAATTGCAAGTATTGGAACTACATGGGTCAGATACAGTTTGTCCCACCACTAGTTTTTTCAAACCTTGAGTTCAGTTTATCTTGCTTTATTAAGTAAATCACTCTTACTTAATTTTTAATGTACTTAGCTTTTTACTCTGAAAGATGCCGGTGTTTCTCTAATAATGATGCTTAACAACGTCTCTTAGAAGGGCGTAGCTCTTTCCCAGTTCTACAGATCTGTAAGCTTAAACAAAGTAAAGACAGGGCTATATAACTAACAAGAAGCAGGGGCCGACTCCTGCAGAGATCAAAATGGACCCCAAGAACCAGACCTCTCAGTCTGAGTTCTAACACAATGATATTCAACTCTGGCATTCTGCAGGCTATGCCTAAGGAATACAAAATAGTCACAAGTAATTAAAAAACATGCTGCCAGTTGGTCTAAATTCTGCAGGTTTCTACCTCCACCATCAACCTAAATTTTAAAAGTTGACAGGTTGAAGAAGATTGAAAAAACAGTTAGCTCCTTTTTGACCTTGAAATTTACTATGTTTTTTATTTTAGATCATTGAAATTCATCTTCACAGAAAAGCTGAAGCCACTCTGTTGAACCATTTGAGTTTAACTTCTAGGTTTTGCAAAAAAAGTTTTCTTTTTAGGAGCAGACGTGAAGCCACAGATGAAACTGAGGTAGCTAAAGACCTTTGATTCACATAAAGTTACGTTCTTTGGAATGACTAAGGTTATTGACTGGATGAGAGATGAACACACTTTCAGACTGAATCCTGGTCAGCTGGTGAAAACACACTCATTAGACAATGTAACTTGTGATTGGAGGGATCTGGACTGAAGGATGCCCTATGTTTATTTTCTCAGACAAACAGAGACAAGATCAACTGCTTACTGGGAAAGAGGGAGGGAAGGGTTGCAGTTCATTAGCGACTGTGACCACAATTCTTGAAGGCTTGTGCCTATTTAAGCTTACAGATGGTTGCACAAGCTGCACAAGTGTACTTATAAGCAGGGAATACTTTTACAATATTAAACTAAGAAGCCTTAAACTTTGATCATTTACTCCTGCTTCAATATTGCATAGGTCCTTACAAACATAACACACATCCCATTTAAGGTTCCTTTGAACCACCAAGATAGAGCTGAGAGGACTAGAGGAAGTGTCAGGCTCCAAATACTAGCTTGGATTTCAGTAAACATTTAACCTGTTAAGGGTATGTTACCCTGTACTGAAAGGTGTGAACAGTTCATGGGAACACTCCCAAACTGGGTTTAAACCAGCTACTTCCAGTATCAATAACAATGTAGCCCTGGGAGCGTAGAGCCAAGTTTCTTCAGCAGGTTATGCAGGCTGTGCAGAGCTCTAGATTATCAGTCCCAAGGTATTTGGTTTAAAGCCAGGTAAGTCTAAATGAGGTGCCTTTACCTCTGACTACAGTGCAGAAACACTTAACAGTATAGAGGAGAAACATAATCTGTACTATTCAGCATGTTCAAAGAAACCCAAAATCCTAAGGAACTGTACAATGGGGTCTTTCACAGTGGAAGTGTTGATGCCCTTGGAGCTTGTAAAAGAAAACACGCAGGTCAAAGATCAGAAAAAAAGTCTCTACCCGTGTTAACCTCAATGATAAATCCTCTAGCTCAAAGCCCCACTGAAATCATGGATAAATTAGAATGTTAAATTGAAATTACTGTTGGACATGGTGGTCAATTATTCTCCAGATTCCCCGTGGATTAAAGTTTTCCAGTGAAATTGCTATTTCTACAAAAGAGATGTTAGAAATGTGCATTATGCAGTTTAAATGCTATTGAATCTGATGCCAAGAAAAACAGTTGTGCCTGGCTTGCATTGGAGATAATTTGGCAAGTTACCGAAAAGTTTTACTGTATGCCCCAATTTATTGCTGTGTGTACAAAGCTATCCCTTAAGCCAAAAGCTATGTTAAACTATAACAAGTTTATATTTTATGCAGAAAAAGAAAAGGTGACAAGGAAACAGAACATTTTTCGGAATTAAATCGTATGATGAGAAACTATTTTCTACCAGAGCACAACCATTGGAATGCTTTTGTGGTAGAGAACTTTTTGGTTTGGTAAGTTTTAAAGCCTGTAGGTCATCTGGAGACCGTTTCCAGCTCAGGAAGTTTTTGAGCATGTGGTTAGACCACAAAGTGATCTAAAATGCTTTAAGAAAATGTGGTTTCTTTTTCCTCCTAAATTTCTTTATGTCACATTTGTCAACAAACACATCACTGCACAAATGCCATGTGATCTCACAGCAAACTGCCTTTAGGAGTTGAGATTCTGCCTGCCAAGCTCATCTAAGACTCTCCTAAACCTCATACTCTTCTGGACAGCCAACTCATCCCTTATCATGAAGCTACATAGGCTTCATTACTACAGTGCTCTGAAACAATGTTATTAACCTGATGGTTCATGACACAAAGAAGGCAGGGCATTGTTTCATGAAGCTCAAAATCAGTGAAAGACTCCTCAACTCTTCCACCAGCAGTGAGACAACCAGAATTGTTTCATGAATACAAGAACAAGTAGAATATTTTGTACTGCAGCCAGTGAGAGAGGCCTTTTTTTTTTTTATCCCTTGACCGAAACATCTGAATTGCTCTAGGAAAGACTGTCAGTGTGTAAAACATTATAAAAAGCAGAAAGCAAGAAAGACTTTCCTATGTTCTCAGAACTACTTGGACTTCAGACACCTTCTATAGTCACTACCCCTGGTGAAAATCCATTTTGCTAACCTCAGCTATTCCAAAATTATGAGCAGGGCTTCAAAAAATTATGGGATTGAAAAAATGGTGAGACTGTAAGGAAAACATCATTGAATACTGAGGTCATGGAAGTTGGCATTACTAGTGTTGATGTATTGCCTTCAGTCTGAGGGAGGGCAGGCGGAGTGAAGGAGTACATGTCCCTGTTGGCCTGATCACCATCTAGTTCAGCTTCTGAGATGAATTCTTCTCTCCAATTAGCTCCTCTAATTTGAAAAAAAAAAAAAATTCAAAACAAGTCATAGCTGAACCATAACATTAAAACTAGTGATGCTATACTTCTAAGTATAAATAAAATTTATTTCCAATAACAGATAAACAGAATAATGTTATGTTAATCTGTGTTTGCATATCTATTTATACCTATGAGGAGTTACACTATCTGTTGCTTCTCATAATGACTCAAATTAACGATAGATTCACATTATAAAATGTCACCGAATCCTCTCCATAATAGAAATTTGGTTAGGATTATATACATTACCAAACTAAGCTGTCCATACAATCCAAATGTAGAGTATTAAAATTTTGCTTATTTGAAACAAGAGAGACAATAAAACAGCAACAATTCACAGAAACAGAAAATACAGGCACTGAGTACACAAATGTATTTTACATCTAACCAGCTGTATAATAAGTTGATGGATCCCAGATGCTGCAGAAGAGCAAGGCAAGAGCATAACTATGTAACTTATTTGAAACAGATATATATTATTTAAATTTATTACTGCAATAACAATGTGATGGACAGGGTATGAGTTTCAGACTGAGTTTACCACATACACCAGAAACCATAGTCCTGTCAGTAAGCCGCCTGACTGGTCAAAAATGAAAGGTACTCAAATATTTACTGTGAGAAAGTAAGACTTTCCCAGATAGCCTACAAGAAAAAAACCCACCTTTTTTCTTCCAAAATATATCAATTATAAAGAGTCCTGAAGGAGGAGCTGAACTTCTGCATTCACTCAGGACGCTCTGAGAACTCTCACAGAGTAATCTTCACATTGGAGCTGTGTAAACAAATAAAACCCATAAACCACTTCTGACCTGACAGATCTATATGCCTCAGCAAAAGGTATGAGGAAGGTTGGTCAAAGATTCATTCCCATTGAAAGCCTAAGCTAGCAGCGACAAGGCAGGGCGTAGTAAAAGGGAAACACGAAAAGTGGGAATGGGGAAGAACGAACATCAGACCTGTGAGAAGGGAAAGGCTCCAGATTTTCCTCAAGGTGACAAAACTCAGAGACACCTTTTCTCTGCCACCTTCTCCGGCTACAGCATGAAAGGAAGTTACAGAAAGACCAGGCTTTTATAATATTTTATGTTTACACGAAGTCATTTGTACTGCAATCTCTTTGCCTGTAGAATGCCCTGCCGCTTGGAAAGCCCAGCAGCTTTATCAGGAAGTGGGAAGGGAAGGGGAAAGAGAAAAAGAGATTTTGTGCTTCATCTCTGTACAGAGTCCATTGCTTTGTTTTTTAAACAGTTCAGAAGAAAAGCATACAGCTAGAGGAAATCTTGTATAAGTTTGTCTTACCGTTTGTTTCATGTTGCTATAAAAACTACAGGTATTTTCTCCTTTAGCTTTTATTAAATTAAATAATATCATATGACAATAAATCTAATACCATGTCTCATTTAGGACTTCCCCAGTGGAACAACATGCTTTTAGCTGTGCTTCCAAGCAGATACCTTCAGAGTTGTCATTTCCTCAAGTGCAGCTCACAGATATTCTCAAACTAGCTTCGACCCATTGCATTACATTTGGCATTGGGACAGCTACAAAAGTAACCACTCCCAACCTCCCACTTGCTCCTCTGCCAGAGGTTACCATAATCCTCCCAAGCAGGATGAGGCTGAATGGGACACGTGTTGAACTACTGGAGTCCAAGTCTTATTAACTGAAAATCACCAATTATGTTGATAAGTCAAAAAGCAACTTGCGGACACTCGGGAGCTGCTACATGTCACATTCAGATTTCCTGTCTGAAGGAGTATCTGGAAGAAATTCCATGGGCACCTACTGCTGGAAACCACTGCAACCACCCTTGCAAAGCTACCACCTTGAAAACCAGCAGCTCAGGCGGAGTGCTCTTCATGCAGCTGAAGAGATGAACTCAAACACGGTCCCCAGGCCTGCCTGAGATGCTGGGTAAGTACCCAAGCAGCTGGCACATGCCAAGCGCTGCACCATCACCACTGTATTGCTTGCACTGCTATGGGGTTTGACTAGTTTAAAGCAGCACTGAATACAGGAACATTACAGCATGACAGACAGAAAACTTAAAAACACAGAGGACATACAAAGTGTAGGTCTCATAAAAAAGGGAGGGTAGAGGTTACCTATGTCACACCAGAAGCACCAGAAATTCAAGTGACCCATAAACACACTCAGTCACTTGTCATCATGGTTCACAGGGGATGGAAAGAGTAAAGGTGCTCTTCAGCAAGTTTCCACTAATTGTCCAAGCATCGACTGCTACTGCTGTGCAAAACACTGCAAATCTCCCCTTACAGTGATGCCCGGAGATCAAAATCCCTCACTAACCTCTGTGTACCTTCCCAAGATCTGTCCAAACTATGGCTTATCTATAAAAAAGAAAAAAAAAGTAGGAAATGTAGGAGAGAAAATGTAGGGAACTTTAAAAAATAAATTCAATTGAAATATAAAAATCAAAAACATATGGAAATACCAGTGATTACTCATCATTGCTGCATTTTCTAGTTTACAGGGTTTGCTACAAAGTCTCTATGTAGTTGCAGAATACACCTTCAAAAGGCATAATTTATAGCCTGCACATATAAGCTAAAGTATGTACATGTGTGTTTATGTATATATTTATAAGGTAATCTTTGTTGAGAATTTAAGTCAAACTTGATACAAAAAAAAAAAAATAGAAATTCTTCCATAATCCAGGACTCAATGATTCTTCCATTTTTTATGGTTGTCATTTTAGCTGGGAAACTCTTATCACCTATTCTTGTCTTACTTAATTAGACAGATTCATTAGTTACTTCACTTTATTCTAATAAGTACTCTGTACATCATTTCTAAAACCAAACCATTTTAAAGGCAAAGCCTTTCTAGACCTAAACCTGCCTGCAGAGTTACTCTTACACTGTCACAGGCGATTCTGTGCCACAAGGTCCAAAACCTCATTCACATTGGTTATCAGAACAGCAGGATTACACATATTTGCTATATTATACACATGGTTAAGTCCTTTGTAGAATGTGCAATTCCAACATTAAACCTTCCAAGAGAAGTGAAGAAAAAAGACCTCTTCTCAGGTAAGAACGATAAAATAGATGGATTAGCTAAAAGGATTAGTGGCAGTCTATTATATAACCTACTAGCCTAGTTTAAGCACTTATTCATGCTACCTTTCTTAAAAAAACCCCACTTTCCAGAAATGATTAATTTTGAGGCTATGCATAAAGTCTTCAATGGAGAGTAAAATATTTGCGTATCATGCTCCAGTTTTACTGGAATTCTAGCCATGAAATATAAGACCTGCTTTAATTCAGCCAGTGCACAGACACTAACCTTACAGAGAATGATTAAGCTGGCAGTTTAAGAATACAGTGTGGGGCTTTGACAGTTTTCTTTATATTGTGGCATTTAGTTTAGTTCTGTATATATGTAATTTTGAGGAGCTTTACTGTCGCAGAGTTGGATCTAGAATATAAAGCATTAGTGGCTTTTATGAGTGTGTTTGGACTACCCAAACAAAAAAATACTTGCAGTAGGCAAGTGTAAGGCACTACTACTCATGAATTTTAATGAATAGGCCAGCATACATATGTAACACAGCCCTGTGCTGAATGGACTCATAAGTGTTTTAATGTGTTACCACTGGCTAAATTCTGAGGAAAGATGGAGTGGTTGAGACATGTGCTTTAAATCAGGATGATGTGCATTTTCTTCTCACATCTACAGTAGCTTGTTCTGGCCACAGTATTGTGTGTGGAATACAGAGGACCAGGAAACCAAGATGGCCAAAAATCTAACTATATCTAGAGACTGTATTTCACAGCCATTTTTCAATTTTTTCCCCTATACTCTTAAATTCTAACTGAGCAATAACTAATGAAAATGTTCTTTTTGGGTGCTGCAGCCAAATGATCTCAAATGAAAACTAATGTCCATACAATGGATGTCCCATTCATCTATCTCTTTCAATGCCAGGTCATCTCTTGGTCTTTGGGGTTCTTTCAACAGTAAAGCTCCAGCAAATCAAATACGTTAAAATCCCACTATTGTGTTGTTTGTTTTTTTTTTTTTTGCAGGGTTTTTAAAAGAACACAAGGACATATTTCTAGCACCTACAAAAATACTGTTTGTTATATATCCATGAAATTAGATACCTATGAAATACTGACCCCCAACTTAATCTTCTACTGTGTTATTACAGAAAAACAGTGTTTTCTGCCTTCCTGAGCACCTCATTGTTTCCTTCCTTCCCCTGCTCTCCCTGCCCCTTCCCTAAAATGCTACCTCACCTAATGCTACCTCACCTATTACACACCTGGTTCTGGACTACTAAACCTGTGCGCATGCAGATGCATGCACACACATTTTCATTGTTCATAAAGGAATTATTTTCTTTATATGAACAGGCCTGAGACTATTAAGTGTCTCTCACAATTGACCCTGTGTCCTGACTGTTGTGGCTTTTAGAGCATGGTCACCTGCCAAACTCAGAGATCATGTTGTAATTTTATGAGGCTAATGTGTTTTTCTTCTTGTCTGCAGCTGAAATGTTCTCCCGAGCTACAGAAAATGCTGTATGTAGGTAAACCTGAGAAGAAAATAGGTCAAGTGCCAGTATTTTTTAAAGGAATAGGAAAGAAGCACTCTGTAAGGATTTCCATGAAAAAATAAAAATCCAAACATATAAAAAAATCTTGGTCTGTTTTTGTTCAGTTTTCTCTGATTCTAATCCTACAGCAAAATATGCAAACTCTGCTTTATTTCCCTTTGATCTGGGCCAAACCTATTTCAAGAACATATTTAACTCAGACCATGTAGACTCCAGGCTCACAGTCGGATTAATCTGAACGGTCTGTCCCGGTTCCAGCCCACCATAGCGGTCTTTGGAGATGAGTGAGCGAGCGATCAAGAAACAGGCTGCTGACTGAGGGCTGGAATTCAGGAGCTCCACACAGTGGTACCACTTGCTGGATATGGCTAGGCTATGAGCTAACCTGCCTGGGACAGATATGACCTCTGCAGGAAAGAATTCCCTCTTCATTCACTTTTCCATTCCCTGGAACATCTCTTTTCTCTAGGAGGGCCAGCTACTGCTGCCAAACCAGATGCTGTCTGTGAGGAGTCTAAGCATGGCTTTACCATGAACAAGAGCAGCACAGTTTTGACAATCCACATCCCCAGCTATGAGGAGAAGTGGGCCAGAAGGAGCTGCCAAGGCAGACATTGCCAGCCTGCTGTGGGACTCAGCTGCACACCAGACACTGCCCTAGGGTGCAGTGATGGGACGTTTCAGGAGTTAGCATCATCTCTTGCTTGTGAAAGTCTTCTCCAGATCACCCCCCTCATAGCTTAAGAAATACATGTCTGTGGTCTTGATCATAAGAAGATTTGGGCATGCAGCTCAGAGGGTGTGGAAAGCTGGCCACTCCTGTGCACATCCTATGAAGGTGTGTCAAAAGCTGGTTGTCCCAGAAATGGGCAAGGATTTTCCTGAACTAGCTGCTAGTGAACTAGCTTGGGTGTGGTTAGAAGGCCAGTTGCAGCATTACACAACTCAGTGTGAGTTCATTTATCCTTTTAAGTCAATTCTTCTTACGCAGTTTCATCTCATCATTAACTGGTTTTGATTGCAAATCTCCTTGCAGCCTCATTTTCCTCTGAAAGCAAGGTCAGATACACATCTGACAGGTAGCTTATGCTTGCACAATCATAGAAGTAAGCTGTCATGGTAGGGATCTGAGTAAGTCAGGCTGAGTATTTTAGGTGAGGGGGTAGTAGAGAGGATACATAGAGCTTAGTAAGCTATCCATTGAACCCTAAGCACTGTGTAAATTAGTCTACATGGGCCATTCTATCTTTCTGTGCCACTATCTGTCATGTTAATTACTGGGGGAAGAGAAAAGAATGTATATGAATGACGTCAGCAAAATGTATTTTTTGCCTGCTATCAAGTGGGAGCAGAGTCTGAGAAAAACTTCAGGCGATACAGACACAGCTCCCTGGACAGACCGCTCAAGGTTGCTAGGGAAATTAACTGAAAACAACACAGACGTAGGCTCACTAAACTTGCCTTCATTTGGTGATTAGGTTATTTTAAATCTCTCAGGAGATTCCATTCCACTTAAATGTAGTGCGATAAGACATGTTCAATGATACTCTGAGAGCGGTCATGTCTGGAATAGTGAGTAACATACACTTCTCTCTCCTTCCATGTTTGAGATCTGTGGTGCCTGTGACCTTCACTACAGAGCCATGCTTTGTAGGCAGCAAAGGGGAGGAACAAGGCTGAGACACAGTGAGTTCCCCTGAACAACAGAAGGAGATGAGCTCTGGCACCGCTGAGAGTTACACAGCCGATTTTGCCGAAAGCCAGGTACGAAGAGAAGTAACTCTCCAGATGGTTATGACAGAGGAAAAAGAAACATTTGTGGCAATCACTAGTCCTTCCTCACATGAACTTTCTAGCAGCTCAGCTATCTCTGGTTACAGGTGACATAGTCCAAACAGTGGCAGAGGGATTGACCCTGCTCTTCTGGAAAAGACACTTAGCTCACCAGCTATGGGGTAATGCCCTGTAATGCCCCACTGCTGCCACCGCTTCTGACGGTTACAAACTGGAAGCTATTTCCCTGTGATTGATTTTCTGGAGCTCAGACTGGCTCTGTTCACGTTCCTCGAAACTGCGTCACTGCAAGCTGACCTCTACATCCATTACAGACTGCAGTTTCTGTCACTGGCAGCAATCAATGCCCAGGGAAAGCTGGTTTAGGGGAAAACTTTGTTCAGTATCGTTTATAAGTGAATGTGCTGAATGCAGAGTACAGCAGCTCTAGTCAGTCAGGTAATACGGCTACCTTCCTTCCCCCTTCTCCCCTGCTTCAAAATCAGACTTTTATTTGCGATGGACTTTTCCACAACTGTAGCATAGAGAAAGGGTAGTGAAATTACGTATGTAATTACTGTTACATCTATCTGGATACAAAACTGTTATAGAAGACAGAATAGACCCAGACTTAGGAAGAGGAGGAATGAAAAGTGGTTTTATTTCCCTTTGTCTCTGTGAAAGCACATATCAGGCCGAACCTAGGTTAAAAGAGCAATTTCAGGTCCATAACAGGGTTTCTGACACTGAACCTGACACTGAAAGGGACTCCAGGGCATTATGAAGGTACTGGAGAAGTTCATGTTAAAAAGAGGAGATAACCGTGATACAAACTGGCTCTTAGTCAATAAGAAATGAAAGCATGTCCACTAGATATCTCGCCAAAGACATCACTAAGTGGGGGAAAAAAAGTTGATAGTGAAGGCAAAACAAACAGGAGATGTCGTCTGCCTAGCAATTCTGGCCCTCCTGGAAATAGAAATTAATATGCCGGTGAATCATACCTCTGCCGAGGGGACCTCTGCTGACAGGCCAGCTGCAGACAGAGTGAAAAGCACAGCAAGTTAAACAGGAAACTTGACCAGAACAAAGAATCCAAAAGCCAACACCACTGTATTCAGGTCATTGACTAAATACAACCACAAAAGGAATCACAAAAAGCAAAGGCACAAGCAGCAGTGGTTTATGTATACCTCACACGAGTGAGCTACAGGACGGCAGTGGAGACAAAACCAATGACAAGTACAAAGCAGTGACAGCCAGCCAAGATAACCCAGCCTGAGCCACTACCAGGATGAACCAGAAAAAGCCTCAGCCATCTGCTGATGTATCGCAAGAAAATCATGAGAGGTGAAATGCCCAAATACTCAACAGAATTGAGGTAGCAGCTACAAGATAAAAACAAGATGTCACTCTTACAGTATTCCCAGCAAATGTATTCACATTGCAAGTTCATTTGTTTAAAAGAAACCTATATCAATTAATCCTATATCCCTCAGTATGCTTAGTTATAGAGGATGCCTCCAGCAGGCAGAATTCAGTAGCCTAGGTTAACTACAAGCTTTTCCAAACAGAGGCCATGGTAGACAATCCAATCCATATGCACCCTTAACTAACTCAAATTTTCTTTCCACCCTGCTGAA
>NW_008825614.1:5710626-5713521 GCF_000699105.1 Pygoscelis adeliae
GTACTGAATTTAGGTTCTGCAATAAATCAAGGCAATTAAAAATGGTTAACAGTTGCGTTTACATGAGAACAAGAATTTTGAGATAATTATTCTGAAAGTTGGAAGTGGAACCAAGCAATCTGTCTAATTAGCGCTAAACTTGCTCCTGCTTTTTGGAGTCAGATTGGAAAGGATTTGAAGGATTTGAATTTCAGAAAGTGTTGCTCAAATACTTAAGTTTTAACACCAGTCTGAAAGTTCAATATGTGTCACAAACCACTGTAATAATAATGATGGTGATAATAAAACTTTGATAGCAGCCATCTGCCCATTCCAGACAGCTGAATCATTTCCAGTGCTCCCCGAGAGCCAGCACTGACATAGATTTTTATACACTATATCACAGACAGTATATGCAGGGTCTGCAGTCGAGACCTTTCTGTAATGACGTCAAAGAGGTTATGCAGCCAGCTTTTAAAATTGCTGCAGGCTTGTCCTAATGACACTAGGATATAACAAATGAGGAAAGGAAGATATGTATATCAATGTTACAATAACAAACAAGGACAGCACACTTAGCTCTGGAGGCAGCACTTAGGTTATCCTACACAGAGCTGCTCTCCACAGTCTGTATCAGAGGAGGGGGTGGGGTGTGAATTCCATGACAAAGGGGCATAACTCAGCTGGAGGACTTTTTAGTGTGAAGTCTGGAAAAAAGTAAAGAAAAAGGCATTGGAATTGTAAAGATAGAACTTAAACAAGAAGCTGTAAAGAGGAGAGACTTTAGCAAGATGTTTCAGTTGTCCACTTGCAGAGATAAGAGTCAAGTATACTGTTAAGAACAGTCTATAAGACACAGCTAAGGAGTTTTTGCAAAAGCAAACTAAAAATCTCAAAATAAAATAATCAAACAAAATATTCAAAGAGCACTCACAGACTGCTGGCAGAGATGTACAACGAGTTGGTTTGTTTCGGCCCTGATGATAACCTACATACAGCCACATCTATGGGTGACCACATCTGAGCTGGAGCTTTGCTGGTACATAAAATAGGGAGGCGGTAGCCAGCTTTTTCCCTAGCATCCCCTAGAAGCCTAAAAGCTGCATCTCTTCTCTTATGCATCTGGATCTGTCAGCCCTCTGGATAAGCTGGGAAGCTCACATTAGGTATTTATAAAAAGGGGTGCAAGAAGGCCCATTTCGTAGCAGAGGGCAGAGAAACAGCAGAGTGTGAGTCCAGTTGCAGGTTTTATAGGAGTTAATTTAAACCAGGACAGTTTTTAGGAGGCTTTGGTGGACAATTCTGTATTTTTAAAGTCCAGACTAATAAGTGGTTGAGAGACTTCTGACAATAAGCATATCTATATGTTGTGATGGGTGAAAAAAAAAACCCCCACACTGGATCTTTACCGGTACTTGTGAATTAAGGTGTAGATGAGTTCCTAGTGCAAGCAGGTACTCTGTTCATCGCATGAAATATAATTTGTGAAATGTTGCCATTTACACTCAGTAAATACTCATATTCATGTAAATGAGACTACTGCTATTTGTATGAGATATGTTAATAGATATGTGCTATTTTCTTTACCTGTAAAATAACCTGTGATCTAGCCATTCACGCTAATAGCATAATGTGAACATTCAGACTTTCTTTATGCCCTTATTTAATTTTTCCTTTGTAGTTTCACTCTGCTTAGCAATACTTGCAGTAATCCAGATGTGTGTCTCAGAATAGGTATACAGTTTAGCATAATTAAACTTATCTATAATTATCAAAATTGAAAAGCTAAAGTTTTATTCCCTGTACCTTTACTTTTATCTTATTTTCTGGAAACCTTTAAAAAGACCACCAGTGAAAAACACCATTTAAGAGTTAAGTTTGGTAATGTTTTCAATCCTTGCTTGTAACTACATCTAACTGCATCATAAAAACATGCTTTTAAAAGTATTTCTACTTACTGTGGATTGTTAGTCTTGAAAGGAGCATTCTGGGGTCATTTAAAGGTTCTGGGTCTTTAGCTCTGAGGAATGAAGAACAGAGGCATTACCATATTTGAAGGTATCAGGTGTCTCCAGGTACTATATTTCATGATGAAGACAGAAGTTTCAGGGAAATAGGAAACTGTGAATACTTCCCTGAGATGAATTTAAGGGGTGAAAAAAAATATCTATCTCCTGGGGAAATTGTAACAATGCAGATTGGCAGGGTGCAGTGTGGGCTGGCAGCTCCCTGGGGGCCGGAGGGGATCCCCAGGCCAGCAGGACAGCTGAGGGTACCAGGGCAGATGGTGCTGAAATGAGGTCCTGGGCTGTGGGCAGGGCAGGGGGAGTCCCGGGGGGGGGGTGCAGGGGCAGTCGGGCCCCCCAGGGCCCCGACACAAATACTGAAATTCTCTTTCATAGCTTTGATTTTATGGAAACCTAATTTGATACCAGTTACATTGCAGGGAGATTATTCTACCTGTCCTGGTTTCGGCAGGGACAGAGTTAATTTCCTTCCTAGTAGCTGGTACAGTGCTGTGTTTTGGATTGAGGATGAGAATAGTGTTGATAACACACCCATGTTTTAGTTGTTGCTAAGTAATGCTTACACTAAGTCAAGGACTTTTCAATTTCCCATGCTCTACCGACTGAGAAGGCTGGAGGTGCACAAGAAGCTGGGAGGGGGCACAGCCAGGACAGCTGACCCCAACTGGCCAAAGGGACATTCCATACCATGTGACATCATGCTCAGTACATAAACTGGGGAAAGCTGGGCGGGGGGGGCCGCTGCTCGGGGACTGGCTGGGCATCAGTCAGTGGGTGGTGAGCAATTGCATTGTGCATCACTTGCTTTGTGTATTATTATTATTATAATATTTCAATTATTAAACTGTTTTTATCTCAACCCAGGAGTTTTCTCACTTTTACTCTTCCG
>NW_008825614.1:5713692-5723339 GCF_000699105.1 Pygoscelis adeliae
TGGGCATCAGTCAGTGGGTGGTGAGCAATTGCATTGTGCATCACTTGCTTTGTGTATTATTATTATTATAATATTTCAATTATTAAACTGTTTTTATCTCAACCCATGAGTTTTCTCACTTTTACTCTTCTGATTCTCTCCCCCGTCCCACTGAGGGGGGAGATTGAGCGAGTGGCTGTGTGGTGCTCAGTTGCCGACTGGGGCTAAACCACACCACTACCAAAGGATACAACCTGTGCTAAATAAAGCGTGCATCCTCACAGCACTGTGCAAGCTTTAACAAATACCTAACCCAAGTCAGATTGCAGTACAGCGTGGTAAACTTTGTGAAACTTAGACAGACTGCTCACTTGCCATTTCTGCGGTTTGATCTGCATTCTTCCCTGCTGGTGTCTCTACAGCACTCTTGCGTGTTTCCCCTGTAGACTTTTCAATTTTACTTCCTTATCATCCAAAATAATCATGGTTAGATTTGTTACTTTTAATCATCAAGTGTTGTGATCATCTCTGATTTGCTGCATGATAACAACTACGATACCTGATGGAAAGGTAATGTAATGTAAAAAGACCTGCAAAAATCAGAAAAGAAATAAACAAACCCAAAGGTACAACTTTCATGGGATCAAACTTCTGCAAGTGTTTTCCTGCCTCCCTCTGGTTTAGTTATTACCAGCTGTTCTTCATCTATAAACCCTACTCATTTGAACACTTAACCATGCTGGTGGCAGTCTTGCATAGTAGAAGACAAGTAGCAAAATGTCTTCCTTGCCTTGTGTTTTTTCTGTTTTGCCTGATTTTAGTCGTATGACGTGCTAAGACAAGCAACTCAGGAAAGCCTTAAGCCCCCAGAATCTGTAGTTTTTTGTAAAGCAGTAAACTTAGATTGATTTCTGAGATAAACTAAAGCAATGGCAATTTTTATGGTAAGCAATGATTCTGATGGAGCATAATTTAAAATATCAGGTAAAGATATAGGAGACAAACACAAACCAAAAATATCAGACATCAGGGTGAAGATTTGAATTGGTTTAGTTTTGGTGAAAGATTATGCCAACATAAGAACTACTCCCACAGCTGCATGGAGCAATGAAGAACAGCTGAGGATCGACAGTGTGTGTGCTTGGTGCCACAGCTACATCAGGCCGAGGGACAGAATCACAGCTGGGCATAACACGGACCAGAAAGTCTCCTGCTACAGAGTTTGTTCTGAACCTCTTCCAACCCTTCACTGAACTTGATAAAGTGTCAGAAAGGATAGGCAAATGTTTCCATGATGATACTTCCACCAACTCTCTTAAAAAAAGACTCACTTGATATTGGTCTCCAAGGACAGAGATAACCCAGTAACTGCAGTGCAAAGGACTTAGCCAACTATGTGGCTGCTGGATGCAACACTTTGCTGTCAAGTTTCCCAGATGTTCACACAGTGTGTCTGAAGCTTTTGCTATCCCAACTGCCAGACTTTTTTTCTCAAAGAGGGAAAAGAACTGGAGGGATTAGGAATTTTGAATGAAGGAAACATCAGAGCAGGAATATAAATACAGAAAGTGAATGGTGCCTTTGCTGACCTAAGAAACATCAAAAAAACAGTATCACAGGTTTCAACTATTTATTGTAACCTAATGTATTGATGTTGCATTCCTACTCCTGGTTTGTTCACATGAAATACCCAAGACTCATTGCACAGAAGCCAAAGACTGTCTCCTGGGATGAAACAGACTGGAAATATAGGGCATATATTAATTTCAAAATTTCCGGGGGGGGGAAGGGAAAAAAAAAAAAGAAAAATCTGATCTTTGGGATACCCCAAACTAAGCCTTGTAAGGCTTATGCATTACTCAGAGATCAATTTCTTCCAAGTTAGAGAGAATGATTTGGGTATTTGACTGCTCAGATCTTTGAACACTTACTGTTCATATGGACACAGACTGTTCATATGGATCGGGGGGGACTTAATATCCCTTGAATACAAAGCCTACTGAAAAAGAAAGCGGAAAAGTGGGTACAAGGCTTTCAACTTTACAGCGGTGAACTGGCCTATTCAAGTGTTAATTCAGGGATACCTTAAGAAACATCATAAATTTTTAGTAAATTTGAATCAAGATGCAATTTTTGTACCTAAAAGCTCTCTCTAATCATGATTTTCATAAATATTCATGCGATCAGTGTTCTTTTATTTTTCTGCCCATTTAAGATTCTGATTTCTCTGCTGGGATCCACTACCTGCTAGGATGAATTCCATAAAAGAAAAAAAGAATTCTAAAAACATGGATAATGTATAGGGATGGGATTGCTCAGATGACCTTATTCAGCACATGTCAATATGAGATAAGCAGATATTTTTATGTTCACATTTTTACTATGTCCAGAAAAGCATATTTTCATAAATAATACCTGATGAAAAGTGTAGCTTATTTCCCAATTTCAAAACCTCATTTATCATCTTCCATTATTGAGAAAAGTAATAAATATGAAAAATTAAATTCCTATCAGATGGAGTAATGACAGTTCTAAGACAATCATTTATTTAGGAACTTATATAGCTCTTTTTACACGTCGCAGCATTTTTCCATGTAGAACAATAGTCAAACCTCTCTTTTCGTTCACAGATTTTCAATAAACAACTTTTCTTTCAATTCAGTATCAACACTGTATAATTGGCACAACTTAGTTTGTATGCTGAACCCATAATAACAGGAATTATTCTAGTCTCATTATTTCTTCTTTTTCATGTCCCACTTTCTTCTCACTCCCCTGACCATCCATAAATTATTGGTGCTTTATTTTACTATTTTCCCTGAAATTCATTGATTTAAAAGGTATTAAATCAGATTTAAAAAAAAAATCAATTTCAGATGAAAGAATCTTCTGACATACAAAATGCAGGACAGAATTCAATTCATGCAAACAAAAACAAGCTTCTTAAAGCTTAATTGCACTAAATTAACCTTGTTTTAGTGGGCTGAAGAATCCCACAAAGGGAAAAGACAACATAGGTCACCTAATATACTTTTGCAAAACTTGTTCCAGCCTGTAGAGCCATATCATATTGTTCCATTAATTGGACACAGATTTTTGCACAGTAGAATGCATGAGTTGTTCATTTTACCAGGAGGTTCTTCTGTTCATTGCCATTTCATGGACCATTTCCAAAAGCAAGACAAAAAGTCTTTGTGTGCCTAAAGGTACAAGAGTCATACCTTCCTCCTTTTATGATTTACCTTCACACTTCTAAAATACATTATCAACTGAGTCCATTCTGTAGCACCATTTAGGCTTTAAATGTCCCCATGAAGTATAATTATTTAGCTTTACGTGTGAATAACCTCAAATATAAGCCTATGTTAATCCTATCTAATGTTAACAGTCTCAATCTTAGTCATCTAGGCCCCTTCAATGCTGAAGAAAATATAATAAGCTTGTCCAGAGAAGAATTCATTCAAAAGGGAGATCAATGGCTGCGAAAGGATGAATGATCCTCTGGAGGGTACCCTGGCTACAGTGTGATTTTATACATCTAGCTTAAACTAGACACCTTTAGCTCCTAGGCAGCTGTCTCTAGATGAAATGAGTTAAATCCACAGGACGGCTGGGGCACAGAGGGAAAAATACTACACCATCTAACTTTAGGCACCTAACCTGAGGTAATCATAGTATCAGTGGAGTCTCCCACAAGCTTAGTTCAGTTAATTCTCAGAATTAACACTGGAGGCTCCGCTGTCTATGCAGATATCACTAAATTCAGACAGTATCTTACACAACTATGACAATATGGTGTCTCTTAATTAAGAGTTCTCTCTCCATCACCAAAACCCAGAACAGGTCATATGCTAACACCTTCCAGAAGAGGCTTCTTGCCAAGATGTAGTGCTTTGCAATATCTGCTCCCAAAAGGCTCAGCTGAACACATATCTGACTTCTAGGATGTGCAGGGATATTTTCAGTTGCAGTATTAAAAAGAAAATAAGGAGTGAATTCCAAAAAGCTTTCCATTCCCAGTTTCAAAATTTTGAACAAAGCTACAAAAAAGGGACATCATCATCACCACCACCATAAGCAGCTGTAGAATGATGGAGTAAAAAATATTTCCAGAACAGGTTATCTTGAGAACTTCTGCCAGTATGCTGGAGGAGGGGACAATTCAGAATGACAAACTGGAGAACTGACTGTATGAGAAAACAGGACAATATTTCACAGGGGTAACTACATGACTCTCACCTTGTGTTGAAAAAGTGAACAGGAGGGAGGAAACACTGAGTGAGTTCTGCAGAGAAGGCACAGAGGCTGTTCTTGCTGTTCAAGCTGCATGTCAACAGGGCCGCACTGCTTTGAAAAAGGCAGGCAGTGTAACAAGATGTGCAATCAGAGCAAAAGCACGACAACTTATCTTTCCAGGCTATTTAGGTCCAGCAGTAGTTGTCCAGGGCTGGGCACCACACTTCAAGAAAGAAGTGAGCCAAGTGAAGAGGCTCTGGGCAGAACACCAAATATAAACATAAGTGAAGAAAACATAACGTGTGAGAGAAGGCTGAAGAAAATGGGGTTGCTCCACCTAAAATAGAAAACAAACAAACAAACAAACGAGAGAAGACATGACAAAAATCTTCAGTTATAGAAAAAGCTGTAAAAAGGAAGAGAATTACTTTTTTCATGGCTCTGGTTGATAGGTTTGAATGACAGCAAAAAAAGAAAAAAAATACTGGGAAAAATCATGAACTAGCATATAGCACTACCTGGGGAGTTCCCATCTTTAGAGGTCTTTAAAGAGCGAGTTACACAATCTTGACAAGAGACGAGAAAAACAGATGGATGAGACAATCTCTTTCAGTCCATCAGGTCATTTAGATTGCTCCGCTTTTATGATTTTATAATATCTAATAGGAGTATCTGAACTATGAGTAGCAGGGGTGGTGGCGTAAGGTCAGTACAAGATTTTTCCCCACCCCCTCTGATGCTACGCACTAAACTGGGCAGCACGACAAAATGGTTTTCTTACATAGCCTCCTTTAGGCGTTGGTTTGGAGCTGGCAGCATTTGGCTGACTGAATGAAACTGCAGCTCCCAGGGCTCATTGGTAAGGGCTATTTTCCAGCATTACAGTACTGGAATAGATCATATACCATGAGAATAATTCATTTTATCTTATCAAAGTCGATCTGTAACTCATCTTTATCTCTTCACCACCTATATATAAATAGTTGGTTCTGGAAGTGCTTCAAAAAAAACATTGCACATATTGTCCCATAATATGATAAAAACCAGATGCATACCAGCTCCTTCTCAACACCTTTACTCTTGGGGAAAGAAGAGAGAACCAGAATGGATATACAGCATGCTCCAGCCAGCTCTGAATGATCACTGCATCAGGACCCCAGGGCATGCCATGAAGCGCTCCTGAGCTTCAGTGAGGATATATGGCCATCCTGGTGTAATACATCAGATGGATGGCAGCTTTGGCATTTAGAGTGATGTTTCTGAACCCCTACTCTTCTTATTACCTCCAGTGAGTCAGTGGCAAAAATGTGCATGCGTTCTTTGAATCTTTCTTATGCAAAACTCACCTATGTGTAAGTACACATGGACTTACCTATTTTAGGGGATTATTTTTATGTTTTCTTTGTTTTATGATTTTCCATATAATTTTGTTTACAAGTTAATACAAGTATTTACTGGAAATTAAACAGAGGAGAAAAAATATTGTATTACACACTATTAGCAAGAGAGTTGTAGCATACATGTTCTACTGTGGACAAAAAAAAGTTTACATAGAAATATCCTTCATTGTAGGAAACCTTATATCACATGCCTCAAAATGAAAAAGGATAAAATCTTGTTGTAAATCTAATTTCATTTTCTCCTACAAAGACAAAAAGGTTTTAGGGGAGTTCTCTCTTCATCAGCTTTCTGACTTTATTATTCCTTTCTTGCTTTCATATGGTCCAAATTCTATAGTCTTTAAAGAAGAAAAACCATTAATTTATAATTAGAAGCAAAAACATTAATAAATTGGCCCCATGTTTGCAAAGGCAACAGGGATCTTCTAATGTTTTCTGAGGACTCATAGGCATGTTATGGTGAGGCTACATAAAACAGACTTCCCCTATGGCATTACTCAGATGAACAGATTATGTATTAATTCTCAAAACACTTCATAGATGAAGTTTTGTGAAAAGAAAAATATGATTAAGAGATTTGTTATCTGCATAATGTATTTCCTGAAAGGTTAGAGTGATTTTTTTTTTCTCCCATCATAAGAAGTCACTAATATGAAATATCCTTTTTTAAAAGCACATAATTAAATTAGAAATCATTTTAAGTAGTTGCATTCTCTGTTTTTGATTAAGGTGCCTTGATGCAATAAAGATAAATTACCGATTTCTGGGGCTGAATTGTCAAGAATGAAACTGAGGGGACTTTCCCTCTACAGAGGTAATATTAATTGTTGGCAGTTAATGGCAGAATTATAGGTTAATTTTCTTTTTATATAAAACTTTATTGAATGAATTGAACTATATGCACTGTGTCATAATGGGAAACATCAATAAACTCTTAGAGAAATTTATTTCATTTATGCGCTAAAGTTTGTTGTAAGAGCTCATGTTATTCAGCTTAGATACAGCTGCTCAGCATTTGGTAGTTTTGCCTGGGTTTGTTAATCTTATGTCAGGGAAAAGAGACCATTTTTCATTAACATTTTATAGACTGTTTGTACTTTAAATATTCTATGTCAAATCTAATATAGCAAGCTAAGTTCAGAGGAAGAAGAAGGTTAGTTCATGCTAGGAACTGAGGTTAACACTTAGGAAGCCTCAGAAATCAGTACAGGGCCGGTGACAATTGACAGGGGATTCTCAGAACGACCAAAGTCATCCTCTTACTAGCCCAGACCCCAGAAGTATTGCAGTTCACCCTTCCTCCCTCCCCCAACTTCTAGTAGGAGCTTGAACCTAAGGGCTCAAGTAGGTCTGGCAAAAAAATGTATACCAGCAAAGGTGCTGGTACCAGTCCAACCAAAACAGCAATGTGTCTATACAGCTAATTCGATCCTAGAAAGACCTGTATAATTTTTTCTTTTTTTTTTTTTTTGTCAATTGTTAGCCCCACAGCAAAAGATAAAAAGTCTGTCATCTTAGTCTCATGTTACATGCTTTTCACACTTCCTTGTCACCCAGGTTCTGACTGCCCTGACAACCTCATATTTCTTCTTCCAGATATCTATCTCAATACCTTTCTCTTTCTGTTGATCCCATCCTCTGTAAAACCTACTGAAGGCATTAAATGAGATATTAAATAATAACTAAATAAATACAATATTTTCACATCATTATTCTGCTTGTTATATTTTATCTTCTCTTTCCAAAAAATCCCTATTGTGCTTGAGAAGCATAACACAAACTGAAGCAGTCAACAGCAAGTGAATATGACCTTTGGAGTATCACCAACACAGTATAAAAAAAAAACCATGAAGGAGGCCCTCCTGTATCTCAGGTTGCTGCTGTAGCAGTAGAGAGAAGAAAGAACAACATTCATTAGTTCCTCAACTTTTTCCGCATCAAGAGAAAACACTCCTGTGCATACCAACAGAGCATCACAAATGGCCTCTTGTCCTATGATCTCCCTTTGTGCATATACCAAATAGCTTTCCCCTATAGATAATATAGTCATCTGTCAGTGTGCACTCACTTCTGCTGTGATCTTTCTATATATTGCTTGACACTTTGGAAGTGTTCCTTCCATTTAAGTAAAGACTCCAATGAGCTTGAACAAGGTTGTATCAATAAGCATTAAAGCAACTTAATTTGGTCCAGCTTCACAGATTCTTGCAATTCTGAGCTGGTTTACTTTGCAAATACAAATGATAGAGACAATTTCACAGCTTATTTTTACCTGTATCACAATTTTCAGACAAAGCAGTGTTGAGAGGACTGTTGTTTGGCTTGACCTGTCCCAAGTTTAGCTCATCTGGGCTGACTCCAGTAGTTGGACAAGAGTAACTATGCTGACTAATGAGGAGTGAGCCTATTATAATTCTTTTTAAACATCTCTGACTGAGTCAGTTGATCAGAGTGTTTCCCTGGAAAAGGCATGATACAGTAGTAACAGTTCAAATCAGGTCGCTTTTGGGAAAGCCCTAGAAGTTACCAGAATTGAAGGCAGTTCTGATGTCAAATACAACATATTCAGTAATTGTGATGTGCAAATAGTTGAGAGAGAGCAGAGGCTGTTGAATGAATGTTCATGGTGACAATAAAAAACAGTTCAATCTATTTTGTATAGAAACCTGCAACAATCAGGAAATTCTTTCAAAAGAAGGGACCGATGAATTTCATTTTTTACTATATCCCAAGGAAACACTGTGGTTATTGGTGGCTGACACATTCAACTGTGACCATCATAGCACTGATTCCAGAGCACCATATGCAACTTTTGGTCAATGTTTTTAGGTGCACTATATCTGAATTTGCTACAGATAATGTAGCTAAAACCAAAATAATCTGTTGATTTCCTGTAGGAACGGCAAAATAAAAGGTTTTCTTCATAAGCAGACAGATCAGATTGCTGGGTTAAAAATTATTTCAGCTCCATTCAGTTACTCTGTTGGCCAACCTCTCCCTCCCCACCCAGCCAAGGATTCATGCCAAGCTCTGGATAGGCCGTTGGCAGCCATTTTCATGACATGGTTGACTTGAAAAGGCATGGGAGGAATTCCAGCATTGAGAATTCAGCTGCAGGTGGAAGAGCACAATCTGACATATGCAATGGCAGTCATCTCCACACATTGGCATTTATAATCTATTTTTCTGGCTCACAAAAAGTTGTGTGATCATAAGCACTTAGTGTAATGCTCAAGTACTGCATATGAGCAACTCTATCACTGCATGCACAGCAATATGACTGAAGTTGTTGGTTTGTCTTTGAAGTAAATCCTTAGAAGTGGCAAGCCCTTAATCCATTTTTATTTTTTTCAGTTGGTGTCAGCATTCCTCAATAGAAAGAAAAAGGTGCTTCAATTCCATCTCTTAATGAATGGCTGAGAATGGCTCCAAAACCACAAAAAGATGTATAGCTAGTAATCAGCAGCAGCCTGTTCATTGTAATGGATGAATGTGGAGTTGGACAGCAGTTGCTTGATATTTTTGAATGCCTCTATATGCTGGCAAATCCCTCTCTAAGGATCTCCCTTGATAACAGGCATAAGGCTTTTTAACGATTGCTGACTTTTATAAAACAAAGTTGTTGTAGTAGTGATGAGAGCAATAGAGGGGAAGGCTCACTTATCACAGAATCATAGAATAGTTTGGGCTGGAAGAGACCTCTAAAGGTCATCTAGTCCAACTCCCCTGCCGTGGGCAGGCACATCTTCAACTAGACCAGGTTGCTCAGAGCCCCGTCCAACCTGACCTGGAATGTTTCCAGGGATGGAGCATCCACCACTCTCTGGGCAACCTGTTCCAGCGTTTCACCACCCTCAGCATAAAAAATTTCTTCCTTATATCTAGTCTAAATCTACCCCCCTTTAGTTTAAAGCCATTCCCCCTTGTCCTGTCGCAACAGGCCCTGCTAAAAAGTCTGCTGCCAACTTTTTTATAAGCCCCCTTTAAGTACTGACAGGCTGCAATAAGGTCTCCCCAAAGCCTTCTCTTCTC
>NW_008825614.1:5724445-5765042 GCF_000699105.1 Pygoscelis adeliae
CAGTGGATAGTGGCTTAGCAACTTCATCCACCAGTTCCTTCAGGACCTCGTTGGGTCCCATGGACTTGTGCATCTTCAGGTGCCTTAGATGGTCGAACCTGATCTTCTCCCGCAGTGGGTGGCTCTTCCTTCTCCCAGTCCCCGCCTTTGCCTTTGGCAGCTTGGGTGGTGAGGCTCAAGCACTTGCCAGTGAAAACTGAGGCAAAAAAGTCATTGAGTACTTCCACCTTCTCCATGTCCCAGGTAACCAGGTCTCCCGTTTCGTTATGGAGAGGGCCCTCATTTTCCCTCATCTTCCTTTTATCCCTGACGTACCTATAACTATACTTCCTTCGACCTGCTTCAACTCTCATCAAATACAATCCAGTATGTGTTTGACCTTCTTTCTTGTAAGAGCACACTGCTGATTCATGTCCAGTTTGTTGTCCACTAAGACCCTGTGCTGGTTTTGGCTGCGATAGAGTTAATTTTCTTCATAGTAGCTAGTATGAGGCTACGTTTTGGATTTGTGCTGGAAACAGTGTTGATAACACAGGGATGTTTTAGTTACTCCTGAGCAGTGCTGACACAGAGTCAAGGCCTTTTCTGCCTCTCACACCACCCCACCAGCGAGTAGGCTGGGGGTGCACAAGAACGTGGGAGGGGACACAGCCGGGACAGCTGACCCCAGCTGACCAAAGGGATATTCCACACCGTATGACATCATGCTCAGCATATAAAGCTGGGGGAAGAAGGACGATGGGGGCGGATGTTTGGAGTGATGGCGTTTGTCTTCCCAAGTAACCGTTACATGTGATGGAGCCCTGCTTTCCTGGAGATGGTTGAACACCTGCCTGCCGATGGGAAGGAGTGAATGAATTCCATGCTTTGCTTTCTGTTTGCATGCACGGCTTTACTTTCCCTATTAAACTGTCTTTATCTCAACCCACGAGTTTTCTCACTTTTACCCTTCCAATTGTCTCCCCCATCCCACCAGGGGGGAGTGAGTGAGCTGCTGTGTGGTGTTTATCGCAGGTGGGGCTAAACCATGAGACACCGACAGGTCTTTTTTTTTCCAAAGTTGCATTCCAGTCACTTGGCCTCCAACCTGTACAGTTGCATGGAGTTTTTTCATCTAGATGAAGGACTTATATTTGCCTTTGTTGAATTTATCTTCAGATGCATCATTGCCATTTATTTTGTTGCCACAGCACAAGAAAACAACAGTGATTCATCTAGTTGCATATCCTTCCTTCTTGACACAGAACACCTGATTTCTCAAATTCATCTAGAGCTTTTTGAGTCACTTAGCAAGTTTAGGCTCAGATGCATCTACAATCAGCACACTGTTGAAGGATGTTATGATGCTTATAATTCTGGCAAGCACTCCCTGAAGCTCTTGGTATACTACAAATTCCAATTTGGAGATACCTGATTGGGAAGCTCTTCAAAAATTGGTAATCATCTGGCATCACTGATGTCAATTATCACCCACTAGTACACTAGGCAAGATGCAGCAGTCCTGGAAAGATTCTTCCTTCAGTAAATAGTGGATACAGGAATGGTTCAAATGCTTTGCTCACACAGCACCTGTGGATCCCCACAAATCCCCATACTGCCATTAAGCTTATTAAATATTGCTGTCGTTGTAGAGAGTTCTCTGTGTGTGACCAGTTAAAAGAACTCCCTGTTCAGCAAGAGTCTCAAGGTCTTCACCATTCTTCAGGTATAGAGATGGGATATTGCTGGCCTTTACAGTGATCATATACAGGTGGAATAATGCTGGCAGTCTCACAGTTGTCCAGAAAATGTTTCAGGGATTTGGTAACATGGAAAACCTTGGAAAGATTGCTGATGAATGTCTTAAACTTTGATTCCCAAGAGCATGCACAAATTCCTACCCACAGGCTTTTGCATTAAATGACTGAAATAATGAAAGGCAACATTTCATAGAAGATACTGTCAAAACTTTCCTTTCAAAACTGGTTACAATGTCAATAGCCTATCTACTGTAGTGTCCAAGACTATGTAACCAACTTGATGTCATAGGAGGGTAGTGACAGAATACATCTTCACTGACAACAGTCATGCCAGAGCATCATCTTCTGTTTACACCCATGCAAAAACATCTGCCAGTTCAAACATTTCAGAGCCTCCAAGCACTTGCTCTGGGTATTCTGAACACTGTAAAGATTCTCCACTTCATTATCAAGGGAAATAGCTGTTGCTTTCACAGCTGCAGACAAGAATTTTTGCCATGGTCTTTTTGCTTCTATCTGTTGGCATTTGATTGGCTATCTGACTGACACTTGTCTTATGGGGGTTTTTTTGGTTTTTTTTTTCAGATATAGAAGTCAGCATCTTTAAATCTATATAAGGAATGAAGATGGTCGTCTTGCCTTATGTGTTCTACACCGTGATGTTGATAAGCTCATAATGTTCTGGTGTGTTGGCAGATGAAGATCATACTTCCCATTTTGAAAGGCAGCATTCATATTTCTTCAGCATAAGTCATCTTAGTACATATTCAGGCTGACTCAGTAGTTAGGTCCTACTGTCTGCAATCATCAGAGATTAATTTAGCAAAGAGATGACACTGAAATTCTTTGTCTTGATCTTAGCCTCAAAATACATAAGTTAAAATGCTTAGCAACAAAGCACAGCTCATCAATAAAGGCAATGATGCTTCCTAATTTTCATTTGTGAAATTGAAATCTCTGGACAATGAAAAATGTTATAGGCAATAAAGGAGCCTTCAGCAAGAGTATGATTTTAGTCTTAAGCACAGTGGGCCCACAGTGACAGTATAATGGCAAATATCTTGTCTATACAGCTATTTTTGTCCCGGATTGCCTGTTGTTTGCTCCAAGATAACATGAGTGTCCTTGTGATTAAGATTCCCACAATACTGGCTGACTTAATTCACACTCCTCAGCATGTCCCCACCAATGCCATATCAAGTTCTGGATGAACTGTCCTTCAGATCCCCTATAAAGGCTTTTTCCCTGAAATCTTACCAGCCGTACTCAAGGCAATGGCCTCCTATTTCTAGAGCTCATCCACACACTTCCCACGACCTGGAAACCCTGTACTGAGTGTGCACAGCTAGCAGCAAATAAGCCTAACTCTCTTATCACCAGTAATGTGACCAACAGCACAGAGAGAGTGCCCTCCTGTAACTCCATGACTGCTGCTGCCATGCCAAGAGAGAATGGGAGGACCTAGGTCTGGTCTGCTCTCTCCACAGAGTGAGGTACAGCATCCTGGGGGCACAGGGCTGCCCCCCCCAGCAAGCCCACCCAGCGCACAGGCCAGGGTCCCCTCTTGTGCACACTGAAGGCTCCCCAAGCCTTTGGCTCCTCTTTATTTATCTACAAGTTAGCTGGGCTTCTCACAGGAACAGCAGTATTTCTGTTTCATGCCTATCTCACTGGAGCAAAAATGAACAAAAATAAGTAATTGTTCTGCAAAGCAGAAAAAAAAAAATATATATCCAGAAGAGCAAAGTGTTACTTTGGGTCAAACCTTAATGACCCTGGGTTTGTGGCAACTCACCAACAAAGCCCAGAAACCCAGCTGACGTAGGCGTTGGTGACACACTTAGGGCCACACAGCTTAGAAACCAAAGCCACTCGGTAGACATAGGTCTGAAACCAGAAATAGCCTTCCTTGTGAAGGTTTGTCAAAATGGGAGACTACAGTGAGGAAATGACCTGCCAGATTGCTTTCTGCCATCTCTAACAGTAAGATTGTTGAGACAGAAATAATCTCTGGGGCTCTGTCCTTGATTAGTCTCTACATGCTAGCATAATAGTAACAGCAGAAGTTTTTAGTGTAGAAAACTAAATACTTGGGGTTATGTCTCAACAAACAGAAATACCTAAAAGTTTTTGGGGTTTTTTTAGATTTTTAGAGGAGTAAGAAGGACTGTTTTTATGTCATTTTGGAAATAACAAGAAGGTAAAGCCGGATCTTATCTGGACTGCTGGCAATTGACCATAATGTTTACTGTGCTTAATGTTTAACTTAAAAGCTTATGAACTTAAAAAGGGATATAGGTGTTTGAAAACTAATGTTAATCTATTACTGAAGTAAAATTGAGTTAACAATGAACAATCTTCAAGTCTTACTAGCATCTCGATCCTTAAAAAGTCTTTCAAGTGACAAGAACTTTAATTGCACTATGAAACAAAATGCACAGGAATTTGCTGCCACAATAAGAAGAGTAATTTTTACCTTTAAATGAAAACACTGAGATCTAGAAATGATCCAGCAAAGAAATTATATTATCTCTGATATGAAGAGCAAACCAAGAGAAGACCCTTGGTATCATTTAGAACCGTAATTAAAATAAGCAAAATAAATAAGGCACGAGAGATATCACAGTGATTTTCATTGATATGCACCCTGCTCTGACACAAAATAGCAATGGCAGACTAAAGTACAACTCACAAGAACTAATGCCTGACTGCTAAAGAGTTACCAGCTTTACAGCAGCTAAAATCTTATTTCACCTGTTTGCCATGCACTATGACCTTTCATTACAATCTGTTATCCTTCTCTGCATTAGTGATAATCATCTCCCCTCCCATGAAACACGGACCCTGTCTTCCTAGGATCATGAAACAGGGGCCAAGGGATAGGTGGCAGTCAAAGGACAAAGCAAAACCCCATGATCTTTGCCCCAGGCTGGGTCATATATTTCTTGATTCATTGTGAGTCATACTGCTCAAACACCTAATCAATATATAGGAAATAAAAACAAGAAAGTAGTTACAATAGGCCAAAACCAGAAGTCCAAATACAAATTCCTCCAGATTATTCAGACTCCAGTCCCTGAATCATAAACCACATTCATGGTTTTGGCCCTGGCCCCTACGCAAACAATGCGGAGGCCCTTCTTCCAGTGAGGTTCAGCTATTGCCAAAATCTTTAAGGAACAGTCTGTCACTTTCCTGAGACTGAGATGAGTGATGAAACTTTCACAAAGGAGCAGCTGACCCACATTGCTCAAGATGAGGACTGTCCCAGAAGATGAGCATAAGGGATGGCACTCCTACTCTGATGAGAAATCTCATCAAGAATTTTGCCAAGTTCTTTGACTCATATAAACAAGAACGTGAGCCCTGGCCCCGACTTCACCACGAAACCCAAATTCCGACCTGTCTAATCCATATCTCAATGCTGCCCCTTGAATCTACACAAAACATTCATCATTTCTAGTTAAGACTGTGGGAACATAAGCTGTGCTATTTCTTTCTCTTGTACATAAGGTAACAAATAAGGAGGATGGGAAGAAGAGTGAGAAATGCATTCTGGTTATAAATAGAATTCCTTAATTGCTTAACCTGCTTCAATTAATCCATTGCACAATTACAGTTGTCAGTTCTTCACTATGAAGAATCCTTCTTAACTGCTACTTCAGAACTATGAGTTAAACAACGCAGCATTAAGAATTTCCATGTGCAGCAAAACACAACCAATTATAATCAACACTGGCAAATTCTAATTTGACATTAGACATAATTAACTACATGAGAAATTACCCCTATAATAATATTCAACAGGAAGCAATGGCATCTTCAGTAACTCATGCTCAGTATTATGTGCAGTCACAAAGTTCCTGTTGGCTCAGTGATTAAATACCTGACACAAAGGTCAAAAGTCCAGCACCCAGACCACAGAGGCCTAGGATTTTTTGGGTAGCCCAGGTGTCTGTGGTACTAAATTCTTGCAAGTGAAGACTCTTCTTCTATCATCTTCTACTGCTGCAGAGCATGAGAGGATTCAGAAGAGGGAGCCGAAGCTGAGGGGAAGACTGAGGAGAGCCTATGGCACAAAATAGACCTTTCATTCTGGTCTCCTAAGTGCCTGATACGGGAGAGAAAGATTAATTCAAGTATGCTCTTGAAGTGTTGACAGACTTTCAGCTTAACATCAGGAACGGATTTTACTTTTTAATTTTGAAAGTTCTTCTCCAATTTTAAGGCCGTATTCTATCTTGCTTTACTTCTGACAGAATGGTTTAATCTCATGTCTCTCTGCCTGAGAATATGATCACTCAAAGGTAGCTTGTTATAGCAGCTTAATGAATGACAGCTTCTCAACCTAGCTTGGTAAATGATGAAATTGATTTTGTGGGGCAAATAGTCTTTCCTGTATCCAGGTGGTCTCCTCTGTAATCTTAGCTGTCCTTGCTATATCAACAGTGTGTCAGAGGTTTCATTTTAGCTGAAAAACATGAAATAGGAACTGTTAAATCAGCTTGCTAAGCTTTGAAAACCTAGATAACCCTAATCAAAGCTAATGGATATTTTTGTAGTTTGCAGAATATCCTAGGCAAAAACAGAACAAGGTGAACAATTACATTAGACCAGGCAACAAATAGTGAAGGAGAAGGGATATATGTGGTGGTACTGCAATCTGATATGCCAAATTTCGCAATTGTGATTGCTTCAAAGAGTTGAGTGACAGAGAAAATCAGTCCCATGTGGGAAGTCTGGTGACAGTGCAAAGACACAGAGAAAGCTTTTGGAATTTCATAAAATACATTGTAGTTCTTGGCATGCTCCCCTTTTGTATATCATCAATAATAGTATTTCTTCACACTTGCATTCTGTGGCTTGAAAAACATTATCAGAAACTTTCAGAATGAAATCCTGGCCCCAGTGAGGTTCATTAAAGTTTAGCCATTCAGTTTAAGAGAGCCAGAGTTCATATTTATAATCTTCTCATTTTCTGTTATTGTGCATTCTTTTTCAAACTTTCCTTTTTCCATTTAGAAAGCGTTCTAAGGATAACAAAGCAAACATCTAGTGGATATAGAAACCTGACAAGGAATGAGCCTCTTTTTCTAAAAGCAATCCAGACCGCTACATTTTTCATTAATTAGTATTTCTCAGAAAGTTACTGATTAGCCTCCCAGCTGTTTCCAACACTTCAGCCTGAAACAGCCCAATAACTACAAAATAAACTTTTCAAGTTTTTAAAAGCTAATGGCTCAAAGCTTCTAGCTTTTATGCAGGCAAAGCTGACCAGAAATGAACTGGACAAAAAAAGAGTAAGGAAAGCAAAGACAAGTCGCACGAGGAACCACTTCAGAAACCGCAGATGAGAAAAAAATAAGATAAAAATTTAAACCGCTGTAAAACCATGCCCATCACTTCTTGATGAAGGCCTGTTTTTTTACTGGCAGTCCTAATCCTTCTAAGGTTAAAACACTGTCAGATAATACCATACATATATGTGCTTATGATATCTTCAGTGTTACTACTGCAGATAAAAGATAATACATAATCCAAAAAGCATTTTCAACTCAGGATAATTCACTGGTAAGTAGGCACACATTTCTGTAAGAACAAATGTAATGAAACAAAACACTGACAGCACCTTTAAAAAGAACAGGTGACATCACATCACTCATAAAATGAAATCTTTACATTAATTTTACTCACAATTTTATTATTTTACATCAGGGCTGGGGAAAAAATGCATCACAAACCTGCTCAATTTCTGGTCCAAATGTAAGGCCCATTTCCATGGCCTTGCCTTCATTAATAAATACATAGCAACATGCATATTTAAAATAACAAATTAACAGGACACTTCACTGCACACACTTACATCCCTGGGGAGAGGATGAGAGAACAAACAACATGTGACAGATGTTAATCACATAGCTTAATGCACTATTGGAAGTGGGTCAACGATAGCAAAGAAGAGCACCCCATTGGAACCATAACAGGATGGAATAGATTTAGAATAAATTATAAAGACCTATAATAGAATTTAAATATGAATAATGAATTTGTTTTGTTTCTGTTATATGAGAAAGTTAGTTTTGAACATGGATATTCTGTGAAAGGTAGCCTCTTATCTAGCTAGCTAATGTCAGAATCAGTATTTAGCTTTGGAGATAACAATTAACTAGACATACTATACATGGAGATGTGGTTAAGATCAATCAGACAGAGAAAGTGAATAAGAGTTAAATTGATCTTCTTAATTGCATTTTTCATACAAATGCCCTTTGTATGGTCATTTTCATAAAAACATAGACCAAAACCAGCTAGTATCTTTTCACAGGATAAGGAAGACCTTAACAAAGACACATCTAACTTCTTTGTGCGGTGATTTACATTTAGTTTGCTTGTCACCTCTGTTCAGTATCTGTACCAACTACATTATGAAGTGAATATGAAGGTGCAAGAGCTCAGAACTCACCCTAAAGACTTTTTTTTTTTTTTTAAATTAAGAAAGAGGGGTGATCTAGTTAGTAAAACATTGAATTCAGATTCCAGAGACAGGGATTCATTCTTACTCACCACAAAAGACCTCATAAGCAACACTGAAACCCTTAACAAAGTTATTAACAAGAATGGATGATAGGGAAGATTAGAAGGATGATGTTTTTTCGTCAAGTAATTTTGGTCAAAGTAGAATTCTAGGCAGCACGTTTTATGCTTACCAATCTCATCTCTACCATTGCAGCTACATCCTTTGAGATAATTATGACTTTTGTTCCTTCAATTCACTAGAATTTTAATTCCATTTAGTAATCTTGATTCAGGAACACTTTTTGTGTTGCCTTTTTGCAGTGAAGATAAAGTTCAAGTTGCATATAAAATTGTGGATAATCAATTTTCTTTCCTTTTATCCATTTTTATTGTCTCTTAAATAAGTTAACTGAGCAAGAACTGCTTCGATGTATTAAACTAATGCCTACAATAAAATGGCCATGATTTTGACTGGGGCCTCAGATGACTAACAGAAATAAGAAACAACAATAATAAGAGCTTTGGAAGAGCTCTTCCTTTTGTAATCTGTCCTAAAGGGAAGGGATTGTGCAATTTAGAATGACATTTTATCCTACATTTCTATAGAAATAGAAAAAAAAAAAATCATATTGACAGAAGCAGTGGCCTTCTAAACTAATTTTGGTTTAGCTGCAATTTCTCACAGTGTCTACAGCACTAACATTACAAGATAGAGGTAAGTACATTCATGCAAAATTTGACCAAAACAAATCACAACAGTTCCAAACTTCTTTAAACAAATAGCAAAAAAGTCATAAGCAGGTCTAATTGCAAGATGACAGTAGAGAATACCAATCTAAACATCTCAATTCAATAATAAAATATAAAAAGACAAGTACATAACTTCAGAAACTAGGACTGCATTTTAGACATCCTTTTATTTGGATAATCAATCAACTGGAGACTTTTAAAAAAGAAACAATTCTTCCATCATATAGCGTCCCTTTAATTTGTATGTATACAAACCTCTGTGATTGAAGCACAAGATAAAGAATGCAGGTAATAGTAGATCTTATTCTATTGCTGATTCCTGCTTCAGTGAAAAGTATGACTATTTGCAATCACAGGCCAAAATCTTTTTTCAGGCAGTAATTTCTGCAGCAATAGGCCGTGTGCTGTTGTTTTTCTCTATACGCTTAAAGTACCATAATAATCTGACACTTGTATTGAAAATATCAGTAACATAAAATTGAGAAAATCAACGCATCATAGGGCCATTTAAGGCCAAGAGATCTATAGAGGTCATCTGGTCCAACGTTCTGCTCAAAACACAGCCAATATCACTGTTAAGTCAGGTTTCTGAAGGCCTTGCCCACGACCTCTCTGGGAAACCTGGCTCAAAGCTCAACCACCCTCATTGCAAATTCCTTCTTTTTTCCTTTAAGTCAGAATTTCCCTTGCTGGAACTTGTGACAGTCGCCACTTGTCTTTCTCTTGTACACCTCTGAGAAGACTCTGGCCCCATCTTCTCTATCACCCTGCTATGTTTAGGTTGATAAAGTGGGCCACTAGACTCCCCTAACCTTCTCTTCTCCAGACTGAATAAACTCTGTTACCTAAGCCACCCTTTATGCACCAGCCCCTCAGCCATCTAAGTGGTCTTCTGGTAGACTTGCTCCAGTTTGTCAATATCTCTTTTACATAGTGGGGTTCTAAGCAAGACATGGTGCCTCAGATGTGGCTGCACAAGTTCCAAGCAGAGGGCCGTAAGCACTTCCCAACATAATGTCCAAGCAGTCTTCCTAAGAAGACGTTAAATCTGAAGACATTTACACAAGTGTTTAATTTTGCACAAGGGTCAGATGCATTTAAATAGGATTGTCCACAAGTGTCAATTCAGCCTTGCCCCTGAAATACTTCCAAAATCTGTCCATCAGGACAACTGGGCACAGCTCCCCGTCTTCCCACAAGAAAAGATCTCCAAGGGGATGAGACAACTCAGGGATTTTATCTCAGAATTGTTTGTGCAATTGAACGTTTTCAGTCTACATGGTGCAGACCTCACCGAAGTGCAATACTGCAAAGTATGCACAGGTCTCAGACCGCGTGGAAGGTATACCAGCCTCTCACTGATCAGAGGAGATAAAGAGTCAAAAAGCAGGAGTTTTCCAACAGCCACTTTAAGGCAGCAGCTGCTCCCTCTGCCATATTTGAAGTGCCAGGCCCACAAAGGCAGGGAATACGGTAAGTAACATACAGGAAACAGTGCTGCTTGTGTTGGTTATGTAGTGAGTGAGTCTATGGTTTGCTGGAATGGTTTTGAAAGACAAAGCAACAAAAGAAGGAGGGGGGGGAGGGGAAGCGGGAGGGGAAAAAAGTACTGGTTCATCCTGCAAAATTACCACGTTATTTCAGACAACTTTTCACTAACAAGGCAGCTGCCGGTCTTCCCCAGTCTAAACATGGTGAGACTGATTTCAGTTTTAAGCCTGAACAGAGATGAGTGTGGTGGGATCTCCCGCGCAGGCTGCCATGGGGAGAGAGGAAAGGTGCTGTGCCACAAAGGTACTTGCTCCACTAGCAGAGCTCCTCCAGGAGGATGGCCTATCAAAAAAGCTCCAGATTATTTGTTGTATGTCTCTTAATTGTTAAATAAAACCTTTAAGGATGTCTTGCACATACAGGACTTTGTGCTTCATGGTTTGACTTCATGCATTATAACAGATATTGAAGAAGAAGAAAAGTTCATTTTGAAACTGAGTCCCTGAGCTCTCCTGTCATGACTCGGTTAAGTATTCACTACATAGCTGTTTATATCATTTAAATCTTTCGTGTCTTTTATTTTGCATCAGAGTTTTAGAGTTGATTGAAACTACTCATATTTGTCTAGGTAACTCTTGAGAAACACGTCAAATGTGCTAGAATTCAAGAGGTATTATAAATACACAGTGGGATGAGATAGGGACTATCCTGAGCTTTAACTATCATATGTCAAAAGTTATTTTCTGGTGAGTTTGCAAATATGCTGCTTCTCCATTTTTTTTCAGTCCAGGACTGAGATGAGAAAGGTGTTAGAGCATTGGAAGAGCTTGGGTTGCTTAATTGCAGTACTCTATTGGGGTTCATAAAGGGAGAGAATGCATCCGCTACCAATAAGCTTGAAACCAAAACCTCAGATGCTAACAGGCCAAATTCTGGAGGGCAGGTATGAAATTTAAAACAAATTCTGTATCCAAGCATAGCACTGACACTGTGGACTTCAAAGAGAAGGATTTTTAATGTTTCATATGCCAAGTCCCTCATCTGCCAGTATCAGAGTGGATGCAAGCTGTCAAGTGCCAATCGTAGCAGTGGTGGGTTATTAAATTACTATAGTTCAAAACTTAAAATATTATTTGCCTCTCTTGAGGTTCTGTCAGAAGGTGCTTAGAATGTTTGGGCTGGCACTCGCTTATTCTCCTTGTATTCACACATCTACGTGAATACTAGATAGAACACAGCTCCCATGCAAACTTCACTGAATAAAAATCCCCGAGGAGATTGTCACTGGCTCCAACACTTCGAGTTAGGTTATGAGAAAGGCTGAACCATGTCTGTCTTGCAATAAAGTACATTTTCATGACTTTATCAGGCTAATCCCATAAATCACTTTCTTAAAAAAGACATTCAGCCTCAAAACAATATGTCTGAAGTAACAGCAGGTGTTTTATTCATAGGTCTTGACTACCTGTTTGCGACAAGAAATCATGGTGGGAGGGAATTGATAAAGTAGGGGACAAACTGAGCTGGGAATCATGAACTTGATTGTAAAAGCACGTAGTGGTTTTGCTTGAGCACATTCAAACCTCTTCTGCTCTCAAAACAGCAAAAATATGTTTTTATTGAACTTGCCAATTCATAAGAACCCATAAGAACCACAGCTTCTCATTTTACATATTAACAGGCAATATTTCTACCATATCTTAAGCATTTGCCTTTTGCCTCAAAATATAACATAAATTTACCTACCACCTAATGATTAATCCCCCTCTGAGCTAACTTTTTTAGGTGTTGTGAGCAATTCTCCTGCCATTCTCCTATCATAGGATCCTCTTTCTTATTACGCATGAAAATATTTGTTTTTAAGAATTGTTTTGCAATTCCCCCTCATAAAAGAAAAGATCAAGAGAATTGTCTGCAGCTCAAGTAGATAAAACTGCTGTAGCTTTAAACAAACTAGCTCAAGCACCAAAAACGTAAATACTTGGTAGAAAAAAAATCATCAGTAGTACCTGCACATTACAGGTTATCCAGAGTTTTCAAAAGGAGAAACCACTAAAGAAAAATAATACACTTTATAAATATGCTTTCAAATTAAAAGAAAAAAAAAATTTATCACAACATGTGCCTGGAGTTCTATGACGTCAATGAATGCAATAGAAACTTACCTAGATAGCCTACAGATGAAGGCACTAATCCAGGTTTATGAAAGTGACTGCATTAGCCACCTAACCTGTCATAAGCCCTTCTGTATAGCCACTAGGCTTTCATCTTTCTTCTTAGTACCTCTGTAGCTTAGTACCTCTGGTAGCCAAAGGCAACAGAATTTTGGAAAGAAAGATATGAGCACAGGACTTCTCCACCATTCTATCCATTTGTCTGACATTAAAGAAACAATAGATCAGCTGTATTCTGAGGTTGTCTAGTTTCCATTGCCAGAAAATGAAGCTTTCACAAGTGTTCTTCATAAATCAAAACACCATGGAAAACACAGAGAAGTGTTCAGGAAAAATAGACAACTGTATCCCATCAGACTTATGATTGGTACCAACCCCATCAGACTGCTCTCTCTCTCTTGATTTTGTTTTCTCCAAAAAGATTGTGTATTTCTCCTCTCTCCTCCACTATGTGCTCTGAGGACAGAAGCTCCTCTACAGCATCCAAAGCACTTCACAATGTATTGCTTTAGAGCTGTAAAATCTGATTAGGAGTCCAAATTCTCCTAACCTCACTTGTGACAACACCCAGTGGCTTCTGTAGGACTGCTAATGTAAGCAAATTGAACACGCTCTCGGGCCACAGCATACTTTTAACTCTATAGAAGATTACTTCTTGAGCAGTCTTTTCTGTTCCTGTAGGTACTCTCTGCTTACTCTCATTGTGTGTTAATTCATGTAAAGCCCTTGATTCAAGTCACTGAGCCAAATTCTGCAGAAGAAATTAAAGGCTACCAGCAAGACTCTGCAAAGACACGCAGCATGCTCACAGGAGAAGCTTTTCAAAAGATCTAAATTTTGTATGGCCTTCCCTCCATCCAACTCCTCATATGTCCTTTCCGGGAAGGTAACAGTAATTCTACATCCTGAAACTGCACATTGGTGAAGTGTCTGGAAGTCTCTGGAAATCCTGAAGAGGGCAGCCCCTGCCAAAGCATGGTGTGGCACCAACTGGAGAGCATAGACTTGCCTGTGATACCCTGAAAATTCACTTGAATCCCAACCTGCAGAGTAGAGTCCTTATTCAGTTTCCATAGCTGAGTCTAGCCTTTGCTCAGCTGGAACCTAGCATCATTTTACTGTTTTCTAAAAAATGTTGGATCCAGAACTGAGCTTTTTTGACTTCAGAAGAGCTACTAGTGAAATATACAGAAGGCTCATCAAAGAAAATAATGCATAATTTGGCTTTACATTTTTAATTAACTCAATAAGGAAAAATTATACAATACCAGTTTAAACTGTACTGTTTGGCCAACTCTGCTGCTGACATTTTATCGTTTCTTCTGTGGGGACACTTTACTGACAACGTCCATGGAGAAACTGAGTGACAGAGATAAGAATCACGTAACTGAAAGGCAATGTCTGGACTTTGGCCCAAATTTGTTTTATTTTAATATAGTTATTGCATAATTGCTTGCAAGTATCTTTTGACTTCTCACAGCTCTAAGATTTATATCACCCTAGTTAGCTAGAATTCACAAGATACATAATGCTCAGAAAACCTGATAACAATAAGAACAAAAAATAATTCTGGGTGGAAAAAAGTTGATGATTTGCAGACACTATTTGATACTATTGATTAATATCACTATGTTGATACACTAGTATTCAACAAATGTGTAAATATTGCACAGTCAGGAAATGGCAGGTTTATTTTTATAGCAGTGATAGCTTCTTTAAGGGGATCCAAAAGTCGTCTCTCTCACAACTCACAAGTGAGCTCTATTACATGAATCCCAAGTGGAGAGAAGTATAGTCTAGTGATGCTGAGCAAAGTGTTTTTCCCCTCCTTTTCAGATACAAGATACTTGCAGCCCTCCATCTTCTCTACCTACTGGTATGAAATGCACTGGGTGCTTTTCAGTTCATCCAGAAGTACTGACTCTTCGTTTGGATGTTAGAGATGGAGGCTGTGCCACTTGGACACTCCTGGAAGAGTTGGATGTCTGAGGCTTTTTGAGTAAATCCCTTTGTGGACTTGTGTCTGAATGCCAAACAAACTGTACTGAAGATAAGACTGCAAATAAACAACTTGAACCTTTTGGCACCAGCAATGGCGATGTCTGTTTAGTATGGCCTTTTGAAGACGAGAGAGTTTCACCACATTGGGCTTTTGATCAAATTCTGTAACCACTATGTGCAAAGTAAGACCATTAAACCTGTTATTTTAGACTAATGCTAGAAGATTCCAGCTTTCACCTATGTCCATTTATGACGTAATTTATAGAGGTGGAAGCCATCAAGGGTGAAAGGGGTGTAATTAATTTTAGAAAAAGTCTAATAAAGTTACAACCACATGTTTAGCCAAGCTCAGATGGCCTAATGGTAATAAAATAAAATTAAAATGTTCTGTGATTGAAAAGCTCTGCTATAATTTTAAGAACACCAAAGTGGGGAAATCCGAGATGTATCTCCCACAGCTGCAGGAACTCAGTTATATTATACATGTGATTACACTGTGCCTTGGACAGGGGAGCACAACTCCCACTGAAGCCAACTCCGCTACATTTTCCATCTCTGTGTGTGATAGGTCAGATTCTTGACTGATATAAATCAACCAATTCCATTAAAGTCAGTGACAAGCTGGACTGATTTACACCAACTGAATATTTGGTCTGATCTCTTTCCTGTCTTGCAGTAATTGCATGGCCAACTTATAATGGTTCTTGGAAACCAATTGCCTTTGTGCCTTTAGCTTCTACGCACACTGCAATAATGGGGTCACGTTGTCCCTCTGCCCATGCAGGTAATGGGGCAACATGTCTTCTTGAAAGGGAAATAGACATTACTTGTGGTCCAGGTCTCTGCTCGAAGCCCACAGAAGGCCCTGGTCACACATGGCAGTGGTAGAGGCTGTGCTAAGGCTCTCTAGATCTAAATAAACAGGACTAGAAACCACATCTCGCCCCCTGCCTGATAGTCCTAGACTTAGGTGACTAACTCCAGACTGTACATCCAGTCTGCAAGCCCTGCCTACATTCCTACTAGCACTTTGTAAATGAAAATAAAGATAACCCAGATCTGGTAGTTCCTACAGTGGTAAACTTTATAGGATAGGAGCTGCTCATCAAAGAGCAAAGGCACTAGAGGACCAAGTAAAAAAACATGATATACTACACACTCTCTACAACTCTCTTTTCCAGTATTCAGACAAACAAATGGTTGCAAGAAAAGTGAAGCCATCTTTGCCTTTTACAGTTTGCAGCACCATAAATACAGTGCAGAGCCATTTGTAATGCACAAGCTGTTTTGAGTAATGAATCATTAATTGACAAAGTAAACACAGCATTATTATAAGAATGCTGGAAATGTTTTTGTTCATGTTCAGCATCCTTTGGGAACTTCTTGTACTTTGCTTAAGATTGCATCTCAGGGGGACATTTCCCCCTTCAAAAAATTGGAAAAAAACAGTCATTTATTTTGAAAGCTACAAATACTTTATAATATAGCTACCAGAAAGGAGAATGCTATCCCTTTTCCTTCTTTCCCATTTCTTTTATATAAAGAGCCAACAGCAGTATCAGCATCAAAAATGCAACCGTAATTAATGACATGTGCCTCAGCAAGAATCATTGTCATTTACGACGTTTGATGGGAGCTAGCGTCCATTGATGTCATACTGGGGTGAAGGTGATGCTGAGAGGATTGCACTGTAAATGTGAACACGCAAAGACTGCTAACGTGGCACTGACTACACTTTCGAGGCAGTCATTTCTTGATACTTGAATAAGTTTTACATGGGAGAGACAGACTTGTTCATCACTAGTCATCTTTGTGTGGTCTATTACTACAGGAGTAACTTTACATGTGTAACAATTATTTGTAAGAAAAAATATTCATGATGTAACCAAGATCTGCACCGTCAAGAGCTTGATGACATTCTACAGAGGCACCTTTCATTGGCCAAGTTCATCCTGTTCTTTCTCCCCAGCAGTCCTCAATGTTTTTTTGCCTGCTACCCAAGGTATGTGTTTGCATATGCATTGTGATACACAAAAGCATATCACTAGCTATCTCTGTTCTTGACACAACACTCGCATCTTACTAAAAAAAGCTTCTGAGTTATGACATTAAAGGTTATATAGGGAGGAAAAGAAAAACAGAATGGAAATTAAGTCCAGCAAGCTTCCTCAGGACTTGTAACACATTTTTAAGAAATACTTTTTATCTTTTCATAGGAGGTTATTTGAAGGGAAGGGCTTGAAGAAGGGAGAGGGGAGAGAAAGGGAAGGATTGTTTTGGTTTTGTATACATTGCCTAATCAATCTTCCTCTTTCAGCTTGCAGAGCAACATTCTTTACAACTTTGATGCAGCATCCAGCTCAAAGTCCTAGTTAAGCCTTAGGGAAAAGTCTTAACTATTTCAATAGGGCTGCAGCCTCCCATTCCAGTGAGGACCAACTCTAACCTTGTCTTCTATTTCTGAGGCCAGGAAGAGCCAACCAATTTTACTGCTGAACTAAAGTTGTTGGCAAGACAATTAAATCTGTGAGAGCCTTCTGAATGTACAAAGACAGGGCTCTGAGTGCACATTCAGATCAGTTTGCAGATCTGCAAAACTCCACCTGCATGTGGAGCTGCATGTGCACAGCAGTCTTTTTTTCACACTAGCCATAGGTGACAATCAAAAATCAGAATGACCCAAATATGATTGAACTGTCAAAATTTTCCAGTGCACAGAAGCCAGAGAGAAGGATACAGCATGCTGTGGAGAGGGGCAGGGGATGGGTGATGTAGGGCATTTGCTTCAGCAGTGCATAGGGCTAGTGGGGAAGCTTGCACCAGTGAGAGAACTGCTATAGAAGCATGGTGGTCACCCTGGATATTTACCTGAAATTATCCAGTGTCTCTGAATTGAAACTTCTGTGTAAAAGACATCTTGACTATCCATGCCAAGCAAAAATCTATTTTGAAATGCTGTAGTTTCTGACAATGAAAACTCTGGGGTTTAATCTATATTGAGCAGTATGCAAAGCATGTTTTAAAAAGAACAAGATAGAAGAATTTCAGGAGCTGCCATAAAGTCTTGCCAAGAAATCAAGGTGTATTGAAACTGTGGGTTATCATTTTTTCTTTGTGTTTAACTTTTTCATGTCTCTGAACTCAATCTTTACAGGTAAACATTTTATTTTGTATTTAATGGAAGATTTCTCCTACCAAAGAACATCACAGCAAACACTGTCCTCTTCTGGAAATATTAGACTTTTTTTTTTTCTTAAATCCCCAAACTGTTAAGACAATTCAGATAATTCATAATTAATATTCCCACTAATTCCAAGGCAGGGGTAGTTCCTTTGAAATCAAGAAGTACTATATGTATATCTAAAATATTTAATACTTAATAATATCTAAGTGCTAATGGAAGATCAAGGCTTTATTTTTTATAATAGGAAATCAAAATTACTTACTGTACAATAAGTTTCCCTTTTTGTATGGAAATGTGACGTGCACTAAAAAATCCACCTGAAGTTGTTCATATCCACTTATAAACCATATTACATGTTTTTAACATGATAGACTAATCAGATGTGGAAATTTAAAAATATCTGTGAACATTTCCTTTGTTGCAAGATTTTGAGTGGTTACTTTTTTAAGATAAATTGAACTGTTCTGATTTAAAGCACTGTACTTTCAGGAGTGGGGTGATTTGCACAACGTGTTTTTAGGAACAATTTTTGGGTTTACAAAAATCTAATTAGAATGCCTACAGTGAAAAAAATAATACTTTCCTTTCTTACAATTCATTATGGTGTTATTTCTCTTTTAAAAGTTAAAATTTGTACCTTCATGCTGAGTTTTAAATTTCATTACCAGCCCGGGTAAAAATCTACCACATCAAAAAATATTTCACTTTCTGTATGGAAATGTCACAAGTGAGCTTAAAAACCTAAGGCAAAACTAAACCAAAATTGGATTTAAGAAAATAATATCTGCAACTCTGAAACCAGCAAATCATATACTAACTTTCAATTCAGGAAAAATGCATTATAATTTTGCTGTTCCTAATAAAAAGTATGCTTCTGAGTTAGGTTAATTTTTAGTCTGAATAGAAATGAGCAAAAACTAGAATCATGCTGATTTTTGTAAAAACTCAGTATTTGGGATTATATTCTGTAAAAATTGGAGGAATATACTCTGTTGCATAAGAATGGGTGTCATTTGACATGAAGTCTTCTGAAATCTGGTAGTTGTGCAGACTTTCAAAACATCTTTAGTAAAACTGCAGGGAACAGCTTTGAGAGTGCAGGGTAATTATATATAACATACTATACAACCTCCTAAATCTTCACGTCATCAGCCAAAGTATGTATACTATATATCATCCTATTTAAATAAACACAGCATTTTTTGTAAGCAAAGGGCATGCTACTTCACAGTTTTCCACTCTGAAGAGACCTCTTGAACAAAATTCCTCTTAGACTTTTTTAATTTTATTGATCTTTTCTTTTCTTACAAATACTTGCATGTTGTGGGTAAACATTCATGCAATTAGCTGTATTATTATAGTCTGTCTTTTCCCATAGGCCAAAATCTATAGGCCTACTTCATTGCTTAGGTTTTAAAGAGATTGTATCCAAACTAGTATCTGAAACCATATTAATTTTAACATCACAGTGAAGGCAAACCAGACACTAATGTGTGATGTTGTATTTCTAGGTTTTGGAAAGAGCAGGTGTCTGATGAGAAAAGCAGAACTAACATGGTTTTTCCACACAAGCACTAGTAACTGAAACACTTCAAAAGTGCAGGTATCCCCTCCTTGTGTTTCTCCTGCTGTACAGATTTGACACGTGTTTGTCTCATCCTTTAGTGATATCTGGTTCATCAGCAGATAAAAGAATACTACCAGATAATGTTTGTTCAATTTTAATAGAGTAAACCTCACAACTGGGAAAAAAAAGAGAAATTCAAGTCTTTACCACATCATTGAAAGAGAGGCAAAAGATATGGAAATAACAATTGTGTATCACTATATCTGCTAAAACATATTTAGCCGAAACTACTGCTGCCACTCTCTCTCTTATAACCTCCACCTCAAATACCACAGATTCTTTTCTCTGATGTTTCTAATAGGCACAAAAGAAGGGTTGCACAGAAGTTTAAAAGCAATCTATAGAGAAAAAGTATAACCTGAAAAGCATATTGGAGTTGCTACTTCAGTGCGAACAAGGGACAAATTTCATTTGTACCCACATGGAGCTTGTAAACAGCACTATCTGCTCCTCTGCGTAAACAACCAACACACAGCACTGTTAGCGGGAGATCTGCACAAGGAACAGATGCAGGAAGCTTCTTTAATGATAACAGAAGTTGAAAATTGTGCATTATTGGTTCTTTGCATTTAGTACCACTATAGCAGGAACCAAATAGCTAATGCCCATAATTTCTGAGTGTTTTTTAGACTTCAGAGTTAACTTCAGAAAACTGTGATTAAAGGGCAGTTCACAGTTCATGGAGATGCACTGGCAGTATTTGTTCTTTCCTGAAAGGTTAATATAAGTTTGCCTTTCTCTTTGGGTTTTTTTTGGGGTTGGTTTTTTTGGTTTTTGGGTCATTTTTTTTTTGAAAGAGAGTCTAAATTTCCCATTGAAAGTTACCTAAACAGGATTGGCAGCTATACCACTCATATATGGAAAGCAATTACGGAAGGACCTTCATTGTTCCTTCTTATGTAAAAAAAAATGGAAAGTTCAAGTTTTTGCAAGAATCTTTCAATAAGAATTTCCTTAACAGAGATTACCAGCCATAAGTTACCTGAACAGGATTGGCAGCTGTTCAGGTAACATATACCACTCATATATGGAAAGCAATTACAGAAGGACCTTCATTGTTCCTTCTTATGTAAAAAAAAATGGAAAGTTCAAGTTTTTGCAAGAATCTTTCAATAAGAATTTCCTTAACAGGGATTACCAGCCATCTCTTTCTTAAGGACAGTTTAACACACACTCCAAAGAACAGTCTGATACATTGAATCTCTGCAGGGAACAAGGGCCATCTACGCAGACACCATCTGGAGCCCAAGTTTGAGTGGCTCTGTTCACTAGGATATACCACCGCCATGGAGCCATGCTATCAAAAAGTCTCATCTGACTTACCTTTCATGGGTATATTCCTTGAGACTGTTAAAGGAGGAATTATTTATTTCCCTTCGAATCCATCACAAGCCAGGAAAGAGTTAATGGAATGCTTTCCTTTCCTGGGAAAAAATGATTTAGGGTTACTTTGAGTTCAGAAACATATAGTTCCAGGAGACTGGACTCCAAAAATAGGAGGTAGCTGCAGCTGGCCTGCTTCTTCCTGTCGGTTTGTCCCTGAACCAGAAAACCTATAACCAGTAACAGTAATATGGCATACAACTTTTTTGAACAGGCACTGAGCACAGCATGACTATGTTGTGTTAAGGACTCACCAGAAAATTGCCTTCAAAACACAGAGTGAAAAATGTGCAGGCTCCATCACTAGGACCTACCAGCTCAGAAGCACCTGCTATCTTGCAGGTGTTTGAGCAGACCAGTAGTGTTGGGCAAGATGAATTTTACAGAAACTCAGAAGCTTCTCTAAATCTGGTGAGACTGTGAAGACTGAGTCTTCTCTCTCCTGACTTTTAAAGAAAGCCTGGGCTAAGAAGGTGCTATCCCACTGCCATGTCATAAGAAAACTTTTAGGCCTTGATCTGCAGAGTTGCCTAGAAGCTATAATTTTTTATCAGAGCACCTCACTGATAGAAAGCGTTCTTCATTCACTAAGCAAGCAGCACACCAACTCACTAAAATATAGGAGACATTACTTTGCTCCCTGTATGAAAATTGGAAGAGCTGGGAAGAGAGATGTGCAGACTCTGTTGCTCTGTCAGCTAACAGTAAATATCTTTCTTGCCCTGGAATCAGCATTCAACACTTACAGGAACATAACAATACTAAACAATGACAAAGATGTTTGAATTATTTTACAACAGTAAAAATAATTATGGAAAGTACCAGATTGGTTAACATTTGGCAGCATTAAATTAATGTTATTGTTTTAATTAGTTTCCTTTTCAGTTCATGAGTTGACTTCAGAAAGCTGTTACTCTGTTTTGATAGACAAAAATGCTTGCTTTCTGCAAGAGCAGCACAACATTAAAAAAAAAATCTTTCTCCTGTTTTTTCTTAAAAAAGATGGTTTTGTTCATCTAGCTATAAACCAACATATTAGTTTAAAAATAACTTAGGAAACTATGCCTTTCTGAATTGTGATTTTGCCAAGACAAAGAAATAGCTCATATATTTATCTATCATTACAGCCTGGTTATGGGAACTAGAAAAAGGAATGCAATGATAGGAACATTAACCTTTAACAATGGTTGAGCTATAATCCATTCTGACTCCAGTTGCACAATGGGTCTTTTTACGATGGTTTAATATGCCTTTCTGATAGCAATGTTTATAGAATTAGCTTGAGGTGACATCTTCTTTTCTATTTCTCAGGGCCCTAGTAAGGCAGGGGAAAGAATGCCTCTGCATAGGGAAAACTAGACAGGAGCAATCTCCATGACTATCAGGGAAATGAGTCAACCAGATGTTTTGTCAAGATTTCCATTGAGCAAGTCAGCATTCCCTGCCATCTCCTTTCTAAACCCAAACACTCACTGCAAGAGCACTTGGATCTGCACTGTTGGACTCCTTGGGGCAGATAGGAGCTTAGGTGTTTTTCCATCCCACTTCCCACCACACTTTCCCCATTTGGTTCTTCATGGACCTTGCCCTTAATACTTTTTGCAGATATCTCACTTCCTTTCCATACTCTACTAAGAATCGATAGCAAGCTCTGATTAGCCACCTTCATACTACATACATACTGCCAATGTACTATATACATTTTGCCACACATGGCAACATGAAGAACTCTAAAAATTATCTTTTGGAAGCACACAAGAGAGCTTACATTAAGACATACACAAACAGTACCTTTTATTTTGCTTGATCTTCAGAAGAGGGTATAAACTAATCTACTGTTTGAGTTTAATTTTCTAAAGTATTGAATTGCTCAGTAGTGCATTCAGTTTTTGGAACAGTGTTCAATCCATTTGAACACTAAAAAAGGTACTTTTGTAAAATTTAAACCTGAAATAATTCAGAACATTTTTCTGAGTAAAGCAGTTCACCATGATTGATATGAATTTTTAAAAAATCTTTTGATCTCTTTGAACCAGATATTGTGGGGGGCAAGGAATTTTACAGGAATAGCTAAGGGTTGGAAAAGTAACTTTAAAAAGGTAATAAATGAAAAAGATACGTCTGTTTTGAGGTCATCTTTTTTCAGGTTAGGTCTCAGTACTGATCATGCCAATCCATTTTTATGTGTAAAAATATGTGAGAATCAGGCTGTGAGTCACTAAAGATTTTTCATCCCCTCAAGACTATTGGGCAGCAGCAAAACTTTCTGTAAACTGCAACACTCATTGTTGTAGTAGCAGTATGTCTTTTCCAAAAGGCTGGGTTGTACCACTGTCAGGAGAAAAAAAGCCCTATGTATTGCAACGTGAAATGAAGTAAGTTACATGAAGTTAAACAAAAGAAGTTATAGCAGTTATGCCAATTAAAATAATTCTTTGCATGTATGATGGTTTGCATTCAAGAAAAATAAAGGAAACATTTGAATACATATAAAGGTTTTACATTTAGACAGGTCTTGTGTCTGTATTTATGTATGAATGTACATTTGAGGTTGATTGCAAAACTTTTTTAACACTTCTCAGTCATAGGTTTTAGCTGGGAAAACCTGACTTACTTGTGTTCAAAGTTAGATAGGATGCAACTATCTAGCATTTGAGTCAACAAAATTAAATGCTGGTTTTCAAATCAGCCTTGCAACATTGCCTGCAAAAAAAAAACCACCTTATTTTATTCCTAGTTTTATCTGGATAGTGAAGACAGACCTTCTTCTTTACCAAGTTACCAATGCAAAATTCAACAAAGGAGAGAAGATATGACATCTACATTTATGTTTTGGTTCAGAGCCGTGGTGCAGTTTTGAATTAAATTCCCCAGTCATCCCCACTTGCTGGGTATTAATTCAATTCACAGAGTGATTTCACTACACATGGACTAAATTCCTTCAGGAGGAAACTGAGCTGGATACTTTGTTCCAGATGTGCACCAAATGTACTCCAACTCCTACCAGGGACACAGGGCCTGGAGGAGATTGGCACTGTGGACAGCTTCAAACCACATGGATCCTGGGGACTTTCATTACAGGGGACCAGACTAAATCCAGTCCAAAGCAATCCCTCCCTCAAAGGACAGCTATTGCTGATAGTGCAGCATCAGCACCATCTGCTTCAGTTTGCTCTCTGCTTCTATTGCATGTAACAGCTTTCCAGTGTTGGCAGGCAGGCTGGACAGTCTGACAGATACTAGGACTCAGATACAGCTACCACAAGAGCTAGAACAATATGTACTGAGAGGTGTGTTCTGAGTCTCAAGCATAGAGAGGAAGACAATAACTTCTGCACCCAATATTAAGTAGAAATTCCAATCTTTTGTTTTAAAGATTTATTTTGAAGGTGGTCTTTGCCCTTGATGTAATTCCTGGTTATTTTCATCGTATGTGACCTTACTTCAGTTACATGCCTTCCCTTCAAGCAATTAGTTTTGTATTAGTTAGGAAACAGCATTTGCTCAGTGCAGCTTCTGAAAGAGCATTTTTTATACTGCCCCGTGTTCTCTAGTATTTTGAGACCATCTAAAGACCTCTTCTCTAGCACATCAGCTCTTGCTTGTCCATTCCAATAATGTGCTTGTTTTGCACAAGAGGGGCATCATCCACTGGCTGATTTGGCAGAGGAAAGACCATCACCAACTGACTTAGCAGCTCAGCTTTCTGAGTGGGTTTCTGTGGAAAATTTTAAGATGTTCTTATTTCTTACAAATAAAAACTTTTATACAATACAGCACTGACATGCTGGAGACTTTACATCCCAGGATCAAGTCTCTAACAGAAGGGGGTTAATTGCCTTGATTAGAGACAGTCATTGAGTTCTATGGACACATATTACTGGTAATTGTAGTTTACAAAATGGTGGTGTTATAAAAAACAAAACATGGTTTCCATATATAATGCAGTACCTAATATTCTAGGACTAATTTACTGCATTCAAGGTTCCTAATTTGGAGCAGGGATAGATCCAGAGAAAAATACATGCTATCTTGGATATGGTCATTAATTTTGTGACTTTTGTACTAAATAATCTACCCAAGAAACATCAAGATGAAACACAAATTCCCTTTAAACGTCACCATGCTTTCACTGGTAATTTCTCAAATAAGTTGCATTTAGAACCATAAATTATAAAATCATGTTCCACTGCTACACACCCCAAGGTCTCTGGTCCTCTTCTTGGATTCAGCTGGCATGGCTTGGAATTTCTCATAGAAAGTCAGTCTTTGAAATAAATCATGTGTCAAGTATTTCTTGATATTTTTGTCATCAAGGGCCATTTCTTTTGGAACTGGATTAGATTTTACCAGGGGACATCTGACTACCTACTGGTATTTTACCTGATATGTGTATATTAGGATGCATATTTGATCTGGATTTAAAGTGTGTCTACACTCCTAATATGACTCTAAAAATAATTTCACATTGTTCCATATTTATAACCTGTCAAGGAATTCAAGACAAAATTTGCTCAGTTACCAAGATGATTTCTGTCTGTCAGCCTTTTAAACACATGCTAAGATAAAAATAGACTATAATTATTGGACATAATAGCAATACTTATTAACAGAGAGTAAAACGTTACTACGTGTGAAGTTTCTCCTCCATATGAATTTGTCTGAACAAATTTTAAAAAGACAAACCTCACCACTTTAATATCATGCATGTTCCTTCTTGGGGACATGCTGACATAGAACAGCCACCTAAGACAGAGGTTAATCATTTGGTTTATGCATGCTGGAAGGTACTGTGATATTAATATAGCATAAAACTATGCAAAACAAAGCAGACTGCACATCAGAATCTATCCTGCTATGGTTTTGGCCATAGCTATGCTTTAAGTCTTATGAAAGAGAAAATCTGCTATACTCTTCTACTGGGGCTATTTACTGTAGCAGTGATACCTTTTTGAGCATAGTCCTGATTCTAAATCTGTTTTATAGCAATTTATGTTTTTAATTCTCAATGGTTTCCTATCTTATTAATGAAATAATATGGGATATCTCTATTGTGTAAAATTATAGATGTAATTCATATATGTAGATATCAAATCCAACTGATCAGAGAGTTAAACTGTTTAAGAAAACGTTAGTTTTAAGGATCAAGGCCTTTGAGTTTATCATTGTAATTTAACCTTAATAAACTCAGTCCTTAAGCAGTGTGGTTCTGGTGGTCAGCAGCACTATGAAAGTTTATACAAGCTGAACATCTTGCATAATTTTTTTTTTCTTCCCATTGGTAGCATTCCAGTCTACATTTTCAAGTATAAATTTTGGCCCCAGGACATACCAGTTGACTCACAAGGCAAAATACAGCTCTTAAATACATAATGAAAAATGAAATAACTCAGGAGCTCCTTTTTTGTTGGTTCCTATATTCACCTTTTTCTTGATGGCTGGACTTTTTCAGAGGAATGTGGTCCTGCTGTGGAATACAAACTATCAAATGATCCCTAGTTCTCCTTACATTCATCATAGGGTGCAAAACTTAATGACATACTCATAACCATATTCAGGTCTGTTAGTAGTAGCAAAACTGGAAATTCATTTGGTGGTGCGTGGTTCTTTTTTAACTAGGTGGGATGAAAATAACTTTGCAGTTGTTTGAAATCTGTATTTAAACATTTAAAACAAATAATACTGCGTTGATTTTAAGGCTAGAAGGAACAGTTGCAATCAGCTAAAAATGTTCTTAATGGATCACGAAGTATATTTTGTCAAACCATAACATAGGTTTGACAAAGTGTTTAGCAGTATCTTGGATTTAATCACACTTTATATCATTATGCAGCATAGCTGTATTCAAACACATTGAAGACCACACTGTAACTTCTTGTCCAACACTTCACCTTAACAATACTGGTGTTAGTCATAGTGACTTTGCAAAGATGAGTGAGTAACTAAGAGAGATCGAGAGGTCATAATTCAGTCCAAAGAGTTTGCTTAATGGTTGGGGGTAAAACATGCCTTTAGAGCTTGATCCCTCACTGCCACTGGAAAGGCTCCCTCTGTTGTCAAGGGGAGCTGGCTCAGGCCCACAAGACACAATCTGGTGATTAGCAGTGTATGGAGCAGTACCTCTGCAGGGTTGTACCAGGAGGAAGGTCCTGGATCTTTCAAAGCAGTTCTGGGAAGAAAGCAATTTGCTACTCCTCCTCAAAGAGTTACAGCATACTCTTTGTTAGGACTTTTAACTTTGGAGGAGGGAGGCTTACAATTTTTTTAAAATACAGACACTTTTTAGAAAGTGGAAAAAAGTAAATAGATTTATCTTAAAAACTAAGAGAGATTTAAAAAGAAACAAGAAAACAAACCAAGTATGAGACAATATCAGGAAAAAGCCTGTGCAGACCAGTTTTCACTTTGAAAAAGCTGTTAATTTAATCCACCATCTGGCTTGGGTGCAGTGAATTAGCGGTCTCAGTCGAGTTCTTGAAAACAAAGCCACAAGCACAAACGGGCTGGATTCTGCCCCAGTTAAGTCAACTGGAGACTCGCCTGTGATTAAATGGGAGCAGGATGAGACCTAACTGACATGGTTTAAGATGCTTTCTGGCAATTACTACAAAAAAAGGCAAAGAATGAATAAGTTACAGAGACTTTTGTGTCTTCCTGACAACCCAACAGCTTTGACCAGCAAGGCAGACCCTTCCCACCACCATGTCATGAGCATTGTTCTACTGGCAGAAAAGAGGCCTTGAAGGTGCCATCAGCTTGCTCATGACAGATCCATTCCAATGTTGTCCCCACCATACCCAGGAAGAAACCAAATTGCAGCCAAAGCTAGAGCTGAGGAAGATAGCTGACCTTGGCACTACCATCAAATTCGAGTGGCAGCTTCATATTGACAGATGGCCTTCTAGAAAGTTCAAAAAACAAGCACCAAACTGGTGAGATTCTTGTCGGTCAGTGAAGATGAACATCTTAAGTTACAAACAGAAGTGTCAACCATGTTATGCACTAATGGTGTTTACAGTTAAAGCTGTTGAACTCAAATTATTTAGCTATTCTGTATTTTCACCAATCCTGTCATATACCTTTGCAGTACTTGGGTCACTATCATTTTTATCACAGAAATTTTCTTTCTGAGCAACCCGACAAGAGATGCTCATATAATGAAGGAAACACAGAAGTTTTCCTCGGTCTCACCAAGATCCTCTAGCATTAAGACACATCTGTGAACACTGCTCATACAAGATAATACATAGGCTTAAGACTAGAAAGAGGTTTGATTTATGATAGCTTACCTATATCATCACCAGGTGAGGATGCTTATCCAGTACCTACTGTAACATCCAACCTTCCTGAGTGGGCACATTCATGCTGATTTCAGTTGAGGTCAGAATCAGGAAATGCAGAGATACATGAAAAACAGTAGAGGAAGGAAATTTTTAAAAGAGGTTTGTTATGATAGAAGTCTGATACGTAGTTCTGTTCAAGCTTTAAATGCAAAATCAAATCAAATCAAATCTTTTTCTTCTTGAAATAATTTTTCAAACAATCAGTAGATCAAGTTATCATTTAGGGTAGTCTGATGGTGAAATCAGAGTTACTCTTAGTTTTGCCAGTGTTTAATTTGCTTTATTTTGAGATGAGTCAGTCCCTTCTCACCCCTATGGTGAAGGAAAGCCATGCAGAATGAAAGTAACCCAGTGCCAAGCATAAATAAACAACCAACCTGAGTTCCTCCTCGCATGGATCTAAATAAAGGATGTTATGATATTACAAGATGCTGTTGTGTGAGCCAGGAAAAACCTGAAATAGTAAAGAAAGAGACATACCATCCATTACACAAGCAGGCAAGCAAATGGAAGCTTCCTGGTGCTAAATCTTTCCCCAGTGAAACTCTAAGAACAAGCCCAGTCTCACAGCTAGTGCCAGTCCTGGTGACAGCTGCTTGGACAAGGCTCCTGTTGTTCTAGCAAAGTCAAAGCCAACTTTATAAATTTGGTTTGTAATATATTGAGCTAGTCTGTTAGTTCCCATCCGATCAGAGTGCTACCTCATCATACAGCCCATGACGCAGTCTGACCTTTCCTAGAAAACAGTTTCCAAAGTGAACTGTCAAGTTATTTTATGAGAACAGAAGACATAATCTGTCTGATGACCTGAGGTGAAGTAGGGAGAAAACAGTTTTTAATCAGCTAGAATATATTTCTGTTTCATTTTGTTGTTTGCAGTAATTTGTTTCTCCCAGTTTGATCTCAAAGCTTCAGACAAGTATCAGTCACTGTACCTGGAAAATCAACACAGATGTCAAATTGCTTTTTCTGTGGTCTTGCACAGGGTATGGGGGGACAGAGAAGGGAATGACTCTCGTCCCTCAGATGTTGCACAAACAGCTCAGGTGAATACTGACTGAGTGGTGCTGCCCATGGCACCACTCACTGAAATTAAGATGAGTCCACACAGCCAGGAGGCTAACATGCATCAATGCATGCATAATTAGTTTGTTTCTACATACACAAGTCACAATCAATAGACTAATACCAGACTGACTCTTTTCACTTTCTCACTCAATTGCTGCTCAGCTCCTTTGAAACGTCATTCAAAAAGCATGTACCTTTCATGATGGCTCAAGATTTGCAGACTCTCCTGTGTTTCTCTTCTTCAGAAATATCCATCTTAGCCAGGTAAATCAAGTAGACCCAGAAAAAAAGCTTCCACTGAACATAGTATAGTCCTCCTTAACACTTTATACTTCAGCATTATTCTACCAGGGAGAATAGCAGAATCATGTAAAATTATATATATTTTTAATTTAAAGAGCATCAAAACAGATTTTTTTACTGCCTTCAAGCTCTTCTTCCTTATATTCCAAGGATGATTATGTTGGTTTATGCCTCACATTCTGGGACATAAAAACAAAGGCAGAAAAAGAATGATGGTTAAGTGAAACCCAACCTTCTAAATCTCTCTATATCTATAGACTTTGAAAGTACAGAAAAAAAACTGGTCATAGGCTCTGAGCCAAGTTTAACCATTCGAATACAAATTTTTGCAAAACTTTCTGACATGCCCAAAATAAAAATAAAAAAAGCAGGGCATATTTAAAAGCTTCATCAGGCAAAATGGTAGTTATGTCTTGAGTTATATTAAAAGCGTTTGATGAGCAGTTTCAGTGGATTGGTCAGTACAACCACAAACTTAGTAAATCAAAAGACTTAGCAGGATTGCCTCACCACATTAAACAAACATCAAATAGGATGACTTTAGGTAATATATGCACCTGCTGGACTAATCCAAGATCTATGAGATAGATGGATTTGGCATCATTTTATCTTGATATTTGCATTATGATGCTTATCCAGAAAAGCAGCTGAAATAACGTTCCTTTCGGCGATGCAGGTTGCACAATACCTGTGGTATGAGGGTGGCTGGCTATTTCCACATCATGCTTTGCAAAAGAAACCTTGATTTCTTCTAGGCTCCTCGATGTGGTTATCCTGATGTTGTAACACTTGCCAAGAGAGCATGCTTGAAATACAAGTTTCTGGATTTACTAACTGTAGGCTCTCACATAATAATACCCAGCACACCCCAGATGTTTGCTTACTTAATTGCCCACTGCTAAGGAAGTAGCAAGCACTCCTCCCAGTCACTTGTTCTGCAACATACTCACACATTTAATGGCACAAGCCCTAAAACTGTTTGGGGTTTAGAGCTACCCATAACAAATTCAAATGCAGACCATTAAGCTTTTGTTTCTCCCCATTATGTATAGAGAAAAGTCACTTGCAGAACTGAAGTCTAGATCCAGGCGTATCTTGCAAACAACCCAAACAACACAAAGTTCAGGAATGTTTGGACTCTGGATCTTTGCGTAAGGTGTTCTCAGAGAAAGTAGCCATTGCTTAAAATTACGGAAATGTAGATTTCATTGGATAAAATGGTTTTCCCATTAGTGCATTCAACACACAGCAAAGGCCTGAAGTAACAAAACAAAAGCTTAATAAAGAGCATAAACAAAATTAACAGGAATTCCTCTAGGCTGAATGTTAGAATAGAGCCAAAACTATTGAAATGTCCGGAACCCAGGCAGCGCCTAACTAGTTCACAAGTTCAGTCAGGGTAGGGAAGGGGGGAAATGTGGTCAGACACTTCTGTCATTTTGAAGAATATCTGTGGGACTTTGACAAACAAGATGAATGTTCTCATTCAAATGCACCACCAGTTATTTAACTTACTTCCCCTGAATGTCTGGACTTCAGCTGCCTGAAAGACTGAAATATTTTGTCCCACAAGCATTTCTGGTGTATTGATTTATTTGTATTCTGCCCTGTCCCCTTCTCAAAGGGAGATTCCTGTTTTGAGCATCTACATCTGTAAGCAAAATAGGCTGTCAGAGCACGCTTTCTTCAGAGCCCTTACCATCATGTTATTCTCCTCCATGCCACCAGGCTGTTTTACATTGTTCATAGGGGTGCTGATGCTCTTTGGGGAAGTTCTGAACTGTGGCCTTTGCTGAATAGCAACCTAAGGAAAACTTCCACTAGACTGTCTCTCCTCTTTGCTTTTAGCTGTTAAGCTGCATTCAAGACATCTAAAAAGAACCCGAGTGTTTTCCTAACATTAATGTGTAATTCACTGCCTTTTATTGGCCTGAAGACACTGGAATATAAAAAGGAAGCAGGCTATATCCTATACTTTCTATCAAATGATGTCTTATAATAACACTGAGAAGTCCCTAACTTTTAGGAATATAAAATGTTTCTATTCTAACCTAGTACCAGTTTTACTAATGTGATAGAAGGTTCTGGGAAATGGTAATTCAGATCCATTTTGCAATACATACTTCCTTCTCCTGGGAAAGACTGTCCTGCTTTGATCTAGATTCAGGGCTCATTTTTAAGTATCAGTCACATCCTCAGGACAGTGAATTTACATGGAAAGAAAGATTGTCAGGAAAAGTTATACCATTAACCCACAATGCACTTCTGCAGAGAGCATTACACAGTCAATGATGGGGCAGAAAACAGGCTCCCTAGCTTACCATAGCCATGAAGTTAGGCTTGGCACTGTGCAGCACACCCTCTGTTTTTAATCTCCACAGAGGAAAGCCAACACCATCTTTCACATGGGCTTAGTGTTGTGAGAGTTCTCTTTTTATAAATGCCCAGAGTCACTTCAGGGTTGGTGCTAAATAAAGAAGGCAGCAAGAATGTAAACTACTGCCTGATGTTTTGGTTTGCTGCATATAGCCACCAGGAAAAGTGAAATATTTCAGAATCCCCAGAGTATAAGTGGGAAAGATTCTGCGTTATAGGTCTGTCTTATTTTGGCTATGCCATGAAAAAGAAATATTAACCATTCTCAGACTGCACATCCGCGCTTCTCAGCCAGTAGCTATATGACCTGGCATCAATGTCATCTCTGAACAGGTTATGATGTACATAATTATCCAGTGAACTGAGAATAGGAAAAGCTCAGCTGAGGTACCACTCCATTTGCTGAGGAAAGCCAATAGTTGTACGATTTGTTACAATTCTTGCCTGAACTTTAGAAATATTACAGCCAAACACTTTCTAGCTTCAATTGCCTTCAGGCTATTTTATGTGCCCAGCTCTTTCTCTCCCAGGATGCTGTGTTAAGCAATTAAGAGAAAGTATGAGGGATAAGAAATTCCCCCCTTTCCCAACCACATATTAGCTACAGCAATCCTGGAGCTGCAGTGGCTATTACAACCTTACTGTGCTGTTTCCAAATAGCAGCCCATCTTCCAGTTCTAGTGGTCTCCTTGCACTCTGGTTTTATTACTTCCTCTCCAACAGACAGCAGGTCAAACTCTCCTCTCATTTCCAGTCACATTAATCTGCAGCTACTTCATAGATCTCCATGATGTGCTGACAAGTTCCTACCATGTTGACCAAGAAGAAAAAGTTCCCTCTTGTAAATGATGTGAAAATGGAAGTTACAGAGAAACAGACCATTAATTCCAGATCCTGTTTGGGTCAATGGGAGTTCTGTCACTGGTTTCAATAAAAACACGATTTGGTCCCCGTGTACTAAATAAGCCCAGTGCAAGTCAGTATATATCCATTTGGCAGGAGAACAAACCAACTTCTGCTTCCAGCTATTGCTATGCAAATACTTTTGTTTTAATGTGATCACACACTCCCTAATTTATTCTCAGGAGGTCTCCTACACAAGATTATTTTTTTTTTCTAAATAATCAGTGCTTAGCAGTACCTTGTGTTCATGACGAGAATACAGTAATACTTTCATCTGTTTCAACATTGGATTCACCTAGTGTATCTGATGTGAGGAAGGAAAAGGCATTTTAAATAGCCATCCTCTCACACCTCCTCTTTTCATACATAAGTACTTGCAAATCTAAATGGAAACAGTAATATATTTAACATACTTCTGTGTTGTATTGTTTATGGCAATGCTGTCAGCAGAATAACATAAGATCTTTATACCAAATGATATGCAGGAACTAAAAGAATTTCAATGGCGTTATGGTAATAGTTCAGCAGTTTTTACATAGAAGAAGATATTATCTTCAAAGAGTCATTTACTGGAGAAATTGACTCTCTTTCTTGACCAAAACTCCCAAAATTGTTAGCTTTATGCTCCCTACAATGTTCAGTCCCCAGTCTGAAACTGGAAATTCATCTGGGCTCTGAAGTTTAACAACAATAACTATTCAGATAAAACAGCATTCTTCAACTGTGCTAGGAAAAATATTATATTAATGGATAAGATCATTTGGCTAACAGTACTCCACTAGTCACTAATTGATTATCCTGTTTCTCTAGAACAGCTCTTGTTCTGTTTGACAGCTGATCTTTCCCTGAAAGGAAATGGACCTTGAAGGAACACGACAAATTTAATTGTGCCATTTCGTGACTCTTGGCAAAATTTCAGTGGCAAATTGTTAACAATACTGAGTTCCCAGTCTTGAGAGCTGCCCACAGCACAGTTTTAAACAACCTATTAGATACACAATATTTATTTGACAATGTTGCAAATTTAAGGGCAATAGATAACAACAAAACATTTTTTCTTTTGTATTCTATTGATGCCACAATTTACACTGTGGTCTGCATCGTGCTACTTAGACCATGATCAGCATGACTAGAGCTCCTTCCTTGACACCATATGTAACACTTGATGCATTTATTTTAAAGAAAGGCAGACCGATATCTGTAGCGAGGGCAAAAGGGTCATAATGAGAAGTGGAAAATTAAGTCATCTACTGCATTCATGATTTAGTTCAATCTACTCAGGGAAAAATTTGAATATGATCACATAAAAACTGTCTTAGTTCTTTACCACATCTTTTTTTCTCTACATATCTACTTGAATTTCAGAACACTTCACTAATGTCTCTCAGGGGATGGGGAGAGACTATTTTACAAAGAGTCTAATACCATGCTTGTAGAGCCTGTATACATCGATTGTTTTGGGATCTGAATCTCACTAGGCTCAAGATATCAAGTCCTGATTTGAGTTCAAGTACTTCATACAAGCATCTTAATATTTATTCTGTGTATACAGTAGTGCATCTAGAATGCAAAGATGCAATGTTAAGTAAGCTCTGTTCCAAGCATAAGAAGGTACACGCATATTGAAAAGGTCTAGTAGGTTTTGGTATTTTCAATAATGGGAAATATCAATGAATGAGAGAAAAGACTTTATTTGAAATGTCTTAATGGAGATAATGTGAGTTATATGTGAATTCAGTCCAATTTTATCAAAATCTGTATGTTTATGTGTTGAAGGGGAAATCTGAGGAGAAAACATTGAAATGCTAGAAAGCAACTGTGAAATTATTAGATCAATATGCTGCCAAAGTTGATTCAGTCAAAAAAAAACCCAGGTCGCTGCATGCTACATAATTCTGCAGACAAAAGGACAAGCTTTGAATTGTAGTTTGCTGCTTTTCTGAGAAAAAATGCTGGTTCAGCTTCTATTTGATGATGATTAATAACTACCATATATTTGGCAGACTAATCTTGATCATTTTTCCTCCAGCAGTTCACAATCATCTCCCTCAGGGATGTGTATGTCAGCACATTACCTAATGATAATCTGATAGCTGAATCTGCTGTTAAATAAGAAAAGATCTATAACATGATAAAAGTGTCCACTTTTTATATGTTTATGCATCTTTAGAGTGTTACAGGGGGCTGATTTCCAAATAAGTTCAGAAAAAGGAGAAGCTAAAGAATGCTGTGTGATGAATAGAAATAAAATGGACACATGGTAGTGAATAATGGAATTAAACAATGTGGGAGATTTGTCTTCATAAAGCTGATCCTTCCAAGAAATGGAGGGGGAAGGGGGTGGAGATCAGTGAGGACATTGGAAAGTACAGCTTCCAAATGGTCTTGGATGCTTCTCAAGGGAAATAAGGAGCTGCAAATAGATGTGAGGACAAATGGCAACGAGTCTACAAGACTTTTTTCCCCTCAGGAAATGATGGAATATTATTTATGGGCAGTGAGCCAGCAGAACAGTTCTTACTACAGCTAGTTCTAATCAACTTAGCTATACAGTTGGGAGTGTAAATGCAGAGATGTCAGAAAAATTAAAGATGTTTGCCACAATAGGCAATTGCAAGTTAGTCACCATTCCTGAATATCCAGTGGTGGTATTATAATTGGAAATTAATTTATGATACACACTTAAGCTTATCAACAATTAACATTTGTTTTTTGACTGTTCCTAAGTTGAAGCACCAGAACAGGGCAGAAGGAGGCTCATGCCAAGTGTATGCACACAAATAAAGAATTGCCGAGAGGACAACATTATGGGGGAAGCTTTCACTTTTTCTGGGAAATCAACACGAGTGGATGCCTCTCTGAAATGCCTCTACACTAACACACACAGTGTGGGGAACAAACAGTATTAGAGGTCTGTGTGCAGTTGCAGAGGTGCAAACTTATTGAGACCACAGAGAGGTGGTGGGATAGCACACATGACCATAGTGCTGCAGTCGATGCATACAGGCTTTTTAGGAAGGACAAGCTAGGATGACGGTGAGAGGAGTTCCCTTTATATGAGAAAGCAGTGGGAATGCAGGCAGCTGTGCCTTGGGTTGAATGATGAGCCAGCTGAGAATGTGTGGGTGAGTATTAGAGGGCAGACCAACATGGACTATGTTGTGATGGATGTCTGCTACAGACTGCCTGATCAGGAAGAAGAGGAGACCTTTTCCAGACAACTGGAAAAAGCCTCATGTTCACAGGTCCTGGTCCTCATGGGGGACTTAAACCACCTTGACATCTGCTGGAGGGACAACACAACAGGACACAAGCAAGACAGGATGTTTCTAGAGTGCATTGGTGATAACTTCCTGGTACGCATGATCAAGGAATCAACAAGGGAGGATGCTCTACTGGACCTCATAGTTACAAACAAGGAAGAACTGGTCAGAGATGTGAAGGTCAGGGGCAGCCTTGCTGCACTGACCACAAGATGGTGGTGTTCAGAATCCTGTAAGAAGGAAACAAGGCAAAAAGCAGGAGCACAACCCCCAGATTTCAGAAAAGCATACTATTTTCTTCAGGGATCTTAAGGGTTCTGGAAGAGGGTTCTGGAAGAGCTGGTTGACATTCAGGGATAAGTTGTCCAAACTCAAGACTGGACAAGTTTGAGTCAATTGCCAGTCAATTCTGGCAAAAAGGAAATCAAGCAGAGGTGACAGGAGGCCTGCATGGATGAACGAGGAGTTCCTGACTAGTCTCTAACATGAGAAGGGAATGTACAAGAGGTGGAAGCAGGGACAGGTGACTCAGGAGGAATAAAGAGATGGTGTTTTGAGTGTGCAGGGATGGGGTGACAAAAGCCAAACCCCACCTGGATTTCACTGTGGTGAGGGACGAGAAAGGAAACAAGAAGGGTTTCTACAGGTATATCAGCAACAAAAGGAAGACTAGGGAAAATATGGGCTACTGTAGACCAGTTCAGGGGTCTGGTGATAGGAAATATGGAAAAGGCTGAGGACTTCAATGCCTTCTCTGCCTCAGTCTTTGCTGGAAAGACCTGGCTTCAGAAATCTGAGACCCCTGAGATGCACAGGAAAGTCTGGAGCAAGGAAGACTTACCCTCAGCGGATGAAGATTAGGTTAGAGAACATTGAAACAAACTGAACGTACACAAGTACATGGGACCTGATGGGGTGCACCTAAGAGTGTTGAGGGAGCTAGCTGATGTCATTGCAAGGCCACTCTCAATTACCTTCAAAAGGTCATGGCAATCAGGGGAGGTTCCTGAGGACTATAAGAAAAAAATTAAAAAACAACCCTATCTTCAAGAAGGGGGATCTAGAGAACTACAGACCAGTCAGCCTTACCTAGGTCCATGGGAAGGTGATGGAGCAAATAATTATGAAAACCCTTTCCAAACCTGTGGAGGACAAGAAGGTGATTTGGAGTAGTCAGTATGGATTTATGAAGAGGAAATCGTGCTTAATCAACCTGGTAGCCTCCTACAATGAGATGAATGGTTTTGTGGATGAGTGGAGAGCAGTAGATGTTGTTTATCTTGACCTTAGCAACATTTTTGACACTGTCTCCCATAACACACTCTCATACACAAACTGAAGTAGTACAGGCTAGATAAGTGGACAGTGAGGTGGATTTAAACCTGGCTGACTTACTGGGCTGAAAAGGTTGTGATGAGTGGCACAAAATCCAGCTGGAAGCTGGCCGCTAGGGTTGTACACCAGGGGGTTTTTTGAGGGCCGATACTGTTGACCATTGTCATTAACGACCTGGATGATGGACAGAGTGCACCCTCAGCAAATTTTCAGAGACAAAGAACTGGGACGAGGGGGTGATGCATAAGGTGCTTGTGCTGCCATTCAGAGGGACCCAAACATACCAGAGAATTGAACAGAGAGGAAGATCATGAAGTTCAACAGAAGAAAACGCTAAGTCTTGCCCCAGGGAGGAATTACACCATGTACCAGGACATGCTGGAGACCAACCAGCTACAAAGCAACTAGGCAGAGAAGAACCTTGGGGTCCTGGTGGGCACCAAGTTCAACATAAGCCAGCGACGTGCCCTTGCAGCAAAGAAAGCCAAAAACATCCTAGGTTACATTAGGAAAAGTGTTGCCAGCAAGGTTGAGAGAGGTGATCCTTCCCCTCTACTGAGCACTGGTGAGGCCACATCTGCAGTGCTGTGTCCAGTTCTGGGCTACTCAGTACAAAAGAGACATGGTCTTACTGGATTGAGTCCAACGAAGGGCCATGAAGTTGATGAATAAATTGGAGCACGTGTCATACAAAGAGGCTGAGAGAGCTGGAACTGTTCAGCCTGGAGAAAAGGCGGCTCAGGAGGATCTTACCAATATGGGAGGATCTTACCCAATGGGAGACAGTAAAAAAGACAAGAGTCAAACTCTTCTCACACAGGAAAATACAGTTAAACATAAGAGAAAAGATTTTTACTGTAAGGGCAATCAAACACTGGAACAGCTTGCCCAGAGAGGTTGTCGAGTCTCTGTCCTCGGAGATACTCAAAACTTAACTGGAAACAGCCCTGAGCAACCTGCTGTAGCTGACCCTACCTTGAGCAGGGAGGGTGGACTGGATGATCTCTGGAAGTGCCTTCCAACCTCAACTGTTCTGCAATTTTATGAATGCTGTTGTATTCTGTGATTCTGTTGTGGGAACCAAACCTTTAATGTTTTTTCAAATTTTAAATCCCTGTTTACAAGGGTACTGCAATAGATGCTGCAAAAGAGATACTAGTACAGGCAAAGTAAGCAGGAAATGATACGCTAAATTAATCTGTTTCTTTAAAAAAAAATTGAATGCATTTATATTTACTACTGAAGTGAAGCAGCACCAATCTTTGAAGCTGACTTGTGTGATTTTCTACCACACAATGAAAATGAAGGAGAAAAATCTAGAGTATTCAAAATGAACCAAATCAAGAAACTTGCAAATGTAATTTCTGGAGCTGGTATATAAAATTCTGAAAATTTACAAAATACTTACTTCAGAGTATATTATATACTTTCTACAGTTCTTTTTAGTTGGCCTCTGAAGAATTACACTTCCGATACATAATTCTCTATTCTTTAAACTTGGTGCATCAGTACTACCTGAGGAGACATACTGACTTTGACTGTTGTTCTCCCACATCAGAGACACTGATACTGAACATATGAGGAAGGTTGCAGTGCCAGTAGATCTGGAGGTGGGCAGGCAGCCCTGTACAGCTTCTGGGTGAGACATCGCAGCAAAGGCTAACCAAAGTGCAGGAACGGGAATACAATGAGGAGTAGAGGTGGGCTGTCCGGGAGCAGCAGTTCACCACGCAGGCTGAACACCAAAACGTGGCTTCTCTGTTTTCCCTTTTCAGGTTCACTCAGGCTGCTGCCTTAGTCCCGTTCCCTGTCACTGAGACTCTACCCTGAGAAATATGCAGTTCCCTCACTCATAGACTTGGCTGGTCTGATTGAGAAATAGCAGTAATGAGTGAAGGCAGGAGTGTATTTTATCTTCATTTGAGACACAAGGCAATTGAGATACCAAAAGGCCAGGTCACTTATGCTAGATCACATAAAAAAAGAAGTGACAGGAGCATTAGCAGAATCTACCTAGCCTGATTCAGTGCTTGAACTATAGGAGAAAGGAGAATGCTCTTTTGTGAATGATAAGCATGTCTTGTACAAATGGGTATAAAGGGAGAGAGAGATTAGAAAGGAATGAGGTATATCCAATTGCACAAAGAGCGTTCATGTTCAAGGGACAACTCTGCAGATCCAAATGAATCTCAGTGAAGGAGAGAAACCAAAGAGTTGGAGTAGTGATGCACATCCTCTGGCACAAGAAATATTCCATAGAAAGCACTTGCTTCTAATGTTGCCTGATGAGAATGGACAATCAGAGCATCACTCACCACACTGAGAAGAGTCCCAAGATGCTAATCATCACTAGGAAAATCCAAGCTCTTGTCACCATACAGAAAGGCGTGAAAAGGGTTTGCAGAAAGTTATTATGTAGCTAAACAAAACGTGGCCTGATGTGACATTAATCAACCACTGAATGTCATCACCAAAACAAAAAAAAAAAAAAACCAAAAAAAAACCAAAAAGAAATTGGGTTGGTTTGATTGTTTGGTTTGAGGGTATTCCTTTTTTCTTCCTTTTCGGTATTTATGGACTAAGTTTTATTACAACACCAGTGTGTTTTACATTTTGCTTTCAAATCTGTAGTAAAAGATGTTTTTCTATTCAGCTATAATAATCCCAATCCTCCTGCGAAAAAACATTGAAGCAAAACAAAATTGCAATCAGAAGAGAAACCATTTGATCTCCTTCCAAAGCACAGCTCTTTAGATAAAATCTTAGTTCGCTATCCCATATTCACCAAAATTATACAAAATTCTAGCTAGATATTATTTGCTTACAGCTGAACTAGTTTGCCAGTAATAAGTTTACTGTTTGGAAAACTACTTAGAAATGCATTTTAACAGTTATTACTTTCGGAAACAAAAAAGTACTGATCCACCTACCTATAAAATCTAATATTAGGAAAGGCTCAGAGAGTTTGAAAAGTCATTTCTTTGTCCTGAAATGGCTTAGGAAGTTAAAAACTTGAAAACATTTCTTCAGAAAAAAACCCAAGACTTTAAAGCTTCTCACAGAAACTTAGAACACCTCATACTGGAATAGATCCAGGTGGTTAGGACATTTGTCTAGATGGCAAGTTCTCCCATTTGAGGT
>NW_008825614.1:5765078-5770840 GCF_000699105.1 Pygoscelis adeliae
CCACGCCACAGTACTTTGGTGTTTCTCCCTCTTTCCAGAAATGGGAGATGCCCAGGGATATAAATATATGAGTTGCTGTGAAATAAATTATTGAAGCTTTCTAGAACCTCCAGAATGGTTTGCTTGGAGTCCTCTGAAAAAAAAGAATTGTTTCGGCTATTGGTTATCTATTTGTAAATATCATCAGATAAGAGTAGGTAAAGTACAGAGGAGAAAAAAAACAGGGAAAAACTATAGAAATTCCATTATGTTATAAGTTATTCTGCCATATTCATCACTGTGGTATTTGTCTGGAGCAGAAAAAGGAAAAAAAGAAAAATAAAAAAACCAACAGAGACCTCAGTGCAGGGAAAGAAGGTAGTGGTAGAACTCCTAATGAGAAAAAAGCTTGCAGTATGGGTGGTTTAACCATGCATCTTCCATTACAGTTCATGGAAAATTCTATGGCAAAATCTTTCAGCTTTCACTCAAAACCTTCATTACTGCGTAATGCCATACATATAATCATTCTCATTTGCCAGTTTATACTTTGTGAAGCATCTAGCCCTAATAACTTGCAAAGGTATTTCTCTAGGTATGAGAACAGATTTGGAAGTTAAACCACTATTGGATTTAAATGTCAAGAAAAAAGTTCAGAAGTTTATTTTTATTAAAATATAAATTTCTGTTAGTGTTGCAATGTACAACCATCATTTGTCCTTCCCCAGCTGCTGCAAATTCTCTGAATGAAACACGCAGTGTATTCAGAAGGATTGCTCTGTTCAACATTCTGATCTTATATTCAACAGTCCCTTTCTTTAGAGAATCTCAAACTCCTTTATAAATGTGACTTACTGCTCTGTGAGCTAAACATTGGGTCACTTCACCCACCAGTGAATTCATGACCAATGAGGGGTGACAGCCATTTAACAGCACCTGGTAAATTTCACAAATCAAGAATAATCTTGTTTAGAACTTGACAAAAGCATCAGAGACAATACGATTATTCTTGTGAAACATCCTGGAGTTTTCCTGACATTCAAAGTGGGGTTTTGCTGCAGAATAAGACTCAACTCTACCTACAGCCTAGTGCAGAGCCAGACAAATCATTCAACTGAGCTTTGAGAGTTCTCACCAAAGTAGCTCACTAATCTCAGCTCATCCCAAAGTAGACATCTAGGGGTCAGTTAAGTTGTCCAAGCACGATGCCTACTGCCATCCCAGAGTTCCAGATGGGGCTGGCAGATCTGTCACAGGGGCAATGTGAGACATAGGCTCTTCTGGAGGAGTAGCTGGAGGCCAGGTATGGTACTGCTGGGAGCACACATTGGCACTGGTGCCTGTGTATGAAACAAGGCTCTAGTGGCTTGTCAACTGATTAGCTCTCCAGACTCTCCTGATGGCACTTACTAAACCTGTATTGACTAAACGGAAACACAAGCTCCTAGCTCACATGCAGATACCCTTATATTAAGGCACCCAAATTTTGTCTTAGACTTAAACTGAAACCCATCCTCTCATCCATGCAAAAGTTTTAGAGCAGTGGTTTTCTGCCTGTCTTATTGTGCAGAAATATAAACATTACTATACCAAATTATATCAGCTTTTCAGGTCTCCCAATGTCATTTGGAACAGCGTTTGTGCAAGGCACAGAAATTAATATGGCAAAAATCAGGTTACATTTCCTAAAGTACAGTATCAGAGAAACTGCTAGTGAGCCTTCACTGAAACTGCAAATGAATATTTGTGAGGTCAGAAAACTGGAAATAAGAATGGTACACCAAAATCAATTTCAAGAAGCTATTTTTTTGTGAAGCGATACAAAAATGAGTGCAGGGATATTTGTGCAAATCTAAAACCCAGACAAACCCTTCAGATCCACCTACAGAGCTTCCCAGGTGATTAATCTGGTAATACCATTTCCACTTTCACAAAATGCTTAAAGTTGGTGACTACATGGGACTGAGTCAGGAGTTAGGGGACCTGTTGTAGGCTGTGGGACACACAAGTTCCCTGTAGATTTCCACACTAAAGGGGGAAGGGACTGATAACACAATACATTAAGAAGTGCTGCCATGGGAGAAGGAGGGTTTGTCTCTTGGATCTCAGAATCAGCATGCAAGGAAATGGGAGAAAAATGTGTTGCTCCTTCTGCAGATAGGATCTGCTCTTCACCAAGAGATGGAGGAGGTGGTGTTTTCCTATCCATCCTATCCAGATGAATTTTCTTAAGGAAAGTGCCAAATTCTCCCAAAAAGTAGACGGTTCAGTCTGCAACAACAGGCAAACTGCTTCTCAAGCCTCCCCAGATCAGCTCTTGGGCCTCTCTCCTGAACAATTTCATGACAAGTTGCTGTGAGATTTGTGGAAAGCAAGGAGAGCCTTGCTGAATGCCCCCTTCCTTCGTAACTTAAGCCAGAAGGGAATACAGAGCTGATTAATTGCATGATGTGTTGAAAACACTGAGGAAACCTCTTCCATAAGTACCATTTGCAGACTTACAGGGACAAAAGTCTGCTTTCCCACAGCAGGTCATATTTTAGGTGGAGGAGAGTTTCCTAGGCTCTGAATGAGCCAGGCAAACGGTGAGAAACTATGACACTATGCATACACCTTATACCTGCTGCGTTTTTTTCCCCTTCAGAAAAAGGTGCATGTATTTTCACATGCTGAGGAATTCTAAGGAGTTTGAAAGAAAGAAAAAGCACAGCAGTTTATCTCCCAAAATCTTGTCCTTTCCCAGTATTCAGGAGAGGGCTGTAGACAAGTACTGCATTGATTCAATGAGCTTTAGCCTTGGTTACAGCCACCAACACTGAGCCAAATGAACATGTCATTTATCAGAAAATGTTATTTTTCTTGTTACATGCACTCAGAGAGCTGCAGCGCAACCATTAAATCTTCCTCTGAACACACACACTGGATCAAGCTTTCCTAACCACAGCAGGAGATCGATTTGTGCCCTTAAAAAACAAGTTACCTTCCTTATCTTAGCTTGAATACCTTGCAGCATTATGAATGATCTTAATTACACAGCTCTCTTTACACACAGGTTCATGAATATGAAATACTCTGATTAAAGTAACGCTGAAGTTCCATACACATTCATCTCTGGAGGTAGCTCCATCCGAGTTAATGGACTTGCAACAGGGATCAGTTCTGCCTGCTGTGCCAAAGCACTGCCTCACATAATGCATACAACCAACAATTAGATGATGAAGTGGCATGGTAAAAAGGAGATTTAGCTTTCTGGGGTGAAACAGGGTGAGCATCATGTTACAGCTACAAAAAGCCATACATGAGTTAGCTTGAGGGAAAGCAGTTACACTGAAACAAAATAGCCCTGCTTTCATTAAGGCCGAAGCTCCAGCTATTTTATGTTTCCTCCTTAACCCGCTCGGTAATTATTGTGCACATCTAGCCAAAGCCAGCCATGACATTCCCAGTCACAGAGCAGAGCGTGCCAGGGCCCCGTCCAGCACGGCATGAGGACTCTTCTGTGCAGTGAGTCATAGCCTGCTTCTGGCTACATCTGCTGCTTCCATTGTCCCAGAACAACCCTTCTGGCTGCTGGTATCATGCCGGCCCTTGCCCAATGCTGAAGCAAGTGAGAAAGAACAGTGGATGGGGCAGATCAAAACCTTTGGGCAAAAGGTAATGTTTTCAATGTGAATACGATTAGTTTCTTAATAGGTGACAAGTGTAAGAACCGTTCCTCTGCCAGCAAGCTTCCAAGAAGCAGCTGTAGTGGGGCAAAGCAGGATTTGATGTGAGCTAGAGACAACTAAGAGGTTCATGTGAAAAAGGAAGGCAAAAGTCCAGGCTATCATTTTTGGTGGAGGCAACTTTACAATGAACAAGAGTCAGAATGATCTTTCTTAGCCACATCAACCAAAGAAGGGCCACAAAGTCTCTGGTAGGACGATGAAAATGGCCCCGCTGAGTATGGGGGGAAGCAAGCCTAACTAGGAACACAATATTCTTTTAATGAGTGACAGAGAGAGTAAAGGCAGATGTCCGAAGATCGTGTTAGATCTTCCAGCAAATCTGGCAAGTTTGCTAAGTAGATTGTTATGACTTTTGATTTTGGCAGCCGGTTTTATCTGATTGTTATAGTAAGTCAGAGACCTCCCAAGTGCAAAAGCTGAGCAAGAGATCAGATATGAATTGTTTTTTTCGCCAACCTAAGCTTAAACACCAATCAGTTTTGTATTCTCTACTTCCAAGTGCCAAAAATTGTTAACACACCAGTAAGTCAGGGCTCCAACAGCAAGCTCAGCTCTGTGTTTTGAGATGGGGAGTTTCTTATGTGAAAAATGAACCCGTGGAAAATATGGATCAGGAAGCCTTCCCATCTAAGAAGAAACTCCTTCAAATATCACTTCTATGGAAGAATTATATTACAGTACTCTTAATTTATGTTATCAATAACAGCTACTTAACACCATCCTAATGGAAAATAAATTGAGTTATGGTACTCTGTGTCTTAAAGAGGAAATACAGAGACAAAGGCATAAAACTTTTCACATTTTTGTCCTGTACCTGAATATTAGCTGGCCTGAAGAAAAGAATTCTCATCTTGCTCTTCATGGTATGTGCATGGCTTTTAACTTCTGGGGAAGTGATGAACCATATCTAAAAAAAAATGTTATTAAAGTGGACACCAAATTTTTGGTAAGACAATTAATTATTAATCTGTTTCTGAGAGGAGGAGAGCAAATTGTTATGAATTAATATTTCCCTGCCCCTCTAGCATACAGCATCATGTGAATTGTGTCCTAATTCAACCAAAGGTTTTATCTGTTTGGGGAAAAGGGAGGGGGAGAAAGATTATATTATGCATGCTTCAAAAATCTGAAGCTACCATGTTTAATAAATCACAGCATTTCTGAAATTGACTACTATTGTTCTGAACATATCCCCATTCTCCTTTCTGTGACGAGAAATGTACTTGTACTTTGTATTTTCATAGCTGAGTGAGCGCCCTGAGGGCACGTACAACTTTCCCATTTATTTATTTATATTTTAACACTGAAAAAAGTTCATAATCCTATGACAGAACAATGACCTGCCATAACATTACTGAGAAAGGCTCAGCTTTAGGCCTTATGAAGGGATTATGTTTTTACTGGCCTTGGAACCAATTGTTTGCTTACAAAGGGAAGAAAATAAAACCTGCTTCCAAAGGTTAAAAAAATGAAACAAAATAAAACTAAATAAAATAAGATACAATAGGAACATGCTTAGAGCACCCAAAATCCCGTGACATCCTCCTGGTGTTCTAAACACTGCTGCTTTAACAAAGATAGGATGGAGAAAGGTGGATTTACATTTTGCTGCCAGCTAATAGGGCTGGGCACTGTGCCACCTTGATCACAGGTACTGATCCAAGAAGCAGCTCCCCATTGACTTGAGAAAGTCCAGAAACATTTCCCATGGGGAAATCCTCAAACAGTACATCTTCAAGGAGCATACATCTGCCACCAGAGCAAGCCGAGACACATAAGAAAGACAAAGAGAAGGGCAAGAAACTGAGAGAAGGAAAGGGGTACATGGGGTTTGGATACAAGTCCCGAATCTGTTCAGATGTTCAGAACTGACAGTGGACTGGGATCTACAGTTAGTTTTCATTCCCACAAAAAGTGAATAAATCAGCTCCAGCACCCAAGCAACACATCCTTCCTCCTCCCAGGACTCCTTGCACAGTCGTCACGCTTCCGTGTTCACTGTGCTTCATTAGCCTTACTTTCCTCTTCTCCTCTCTCTCTCTCATCTCATCTAGT
>NW_008825614.1:5770876-5776204 GCF_000699105.1 Pygoscelis adeliae
CATATCTACTGGCGTAATTGAGTAGCTTGTATCTCTCCTCTGACTTATCGTTCAGCTACTATATGTCTCGTTGCTGTGTACAGAGCTCTAGACATCACTGGCAAATAAAGAACATGAAGCAGAAACTTGAGCTCTGTGGAGGCCTGTTTGTTTTGGCTGTCGCTGTAGTTTTTATTAATAAATGCCTCCTGGTAGACTAGACTCTATTTATCATGACATACGTTATCTAGCTTATGTTCTTATACAATATTTATTACAAAATTTAAGTTGTGCACACAACTATTTCTCTCTCTCTTCCCAGGCAGTGAGAACGGTGATTATGTTATTTTAATGAATATGCTTGTCTTATGTTATTATTGAGAAGCTTTGGTTAAAGAAGTGATCTTCGTACTTTATTTTGAAAATGTGAAATTTGTGGTTGCTGTAGTCCTTTCCCATTGGAGAAGGATTTCTGGTCCATCTGCACATAAATAATTCTCCAACTTTTTTTTGCTCAGATCTCCCAATTGTGGATTTTTCCCAGACCTCTTTAGCTACTTCTCTTTCCAGCCTTGCCTATCTGATTGGTTTGACGTTTGCTTTCACGCTGTAATCAAGAGTGTTGCTAGACTAGCCCAGCCAAAAAAGGAAACGTCCATTTCCACACTTGCCAGCACCTCCTCCAGTATTGCAATTGAACCCTAACTCTTAAAAAATCCTGTTTAGGATTACAATTAAATCTTGAGAGAAAACATGCATCCAATCTAATTTGAGGGCATGAAAAATTCAGACTAGCTTCAGAAAGGGGAGCCAAATATTGTGGTAGTTTTCCAAATGAAACCTCTGCTTCTGAAAAAACAGGGTGCATCTCTTAGAAGGGTGAATACATTTCTGGGGCAGCCAAGTCGGGTCGTATCAAGCAGACAAGTGAACTGGTCAATATAAAGCCTAGATTTCTGGACAACTTTACCTCTACTGGCTAAAATGGGTGAAAAGTGCAAACACAACTGATTATCTAACGTTAGTAACAGTATCCTAACAAAAATGAAGCAAGAATGCACCTTTTCTAGTCACAGAAAGACCCGCATTTATAGAATAGCAAGGCCTAGATTTGGTTAGAACAGGCAAAGTTTGTAGATGCTACATATAGAGTATATAATATCTCTTCTTAACATGAAACAGTGTAACATCTTGTTCTTTTCCCTTCTCAAGAGGGCTTTAGTAAAGGTATTGTGCAAAATATTGTGTTGAATAAGTTCTGTTATGCTGAGCCAGCTTGATAATTTTAGTCTTTACTGTCTCGCTTCACAGGTCCTTACATTCACGGTGATTTATACAAAGTGTTCTGTTTTGTATCTCTCACAAACTGTTTTAACACTGCACTAGGTAAACAGAATGTCATCAGATTTCCAGTCCTTCCTGGGTAATTTTCCCTAGCTATGTAAATGTTTATCTTAATTCTACTTCTTCCTTTGCACTTTTTAAAAATATTTTTGCTCCTTCTCTGTGCTGAGCCAGTGTGATAACCGCTATGCAGAATCGAGACAAAAGAATACCAGGGCTGGATGCCAAGGAGCAAGGCTGCAAGTACCCGGCCAACAGCATAGTCGTTGATTATCATTATCCAAGAAGGCATAAAGCAGCATAGAGATCCTGTTTAGCATTATTACCCAAAACCTCCAAATGCACCTAGTAGAAAGTTTCAGTGACGTAATTCAGCAGTCTAGCTCCTTGTGTTTATGTAGTAAAACAGGTTGCTCCTGTAAACATGTTCACAGGTGTGCCAGTGCCAGACACGTACATAGCAGTAGAAGTTTAGATCAAGACTTGATTCCCCTGATTATTTTTCCCACCATCTAACCTGTGTTGTATTTGGCAAACAAGCTTCTGGGGAAAGGGAACAGCATGCAAAGTGCTGGCAACAACATTCTGTTTGATATGCTTAAGTTAATTAATAGAAAACAGCTCATGTCAACAATGTTTACATTTCTCATGCTTTCTCTCTTTAACCACTTGAACTGAACTATATGAAAAGCACTTTAGAATCTACTGTGTGTATAAAAAAATCAGTACTCTTCCAAATAAATTTAAGTTTGTCAGTGTACAAAGTTGTTGATAGGTTGGGGATCATTTCCATAGCCAAATAGTGAATCTAACTCAGCAGAAGACACTGAAACTTCACTACAAGATTCCTTCCAGGCAAGCTCTGCTTTCTTTCCAGCTCACAAAAAATGTAAGATACAGGACCAGATAACTACAGAAATCCAGAGATTTCAGTGGGTGGAATTCTGAAGATAACCATCTTATTTCAGCAGACTTTGAAAAAAACACTAAGTAAACAATTCAGCTTGCAAGAGGTTGACACATTAATCTCTCTGCTTGGAAAACCAAAATTCTACTTGCACCTACCATAAGTGATCCTCGTATCATCCCTTTGTTTGGACACCCATCTGCTACCAGTTTCAAACTTGGTTAACGAAATGCACTTAGCTAAATAGGCATGTGTTTTAGTAGCACAGATAAATTCCTCCTTAATTGCTCACACCTTCTATGTTGTTTCTAAATATGAATATGTAAGCCAGAAGCCTACTCTGATTTGGTAGGATTTGATTCTTTGTTTCTTCAAACAGTCATGCAAAGCGTGAACAACTTACCTCTCTTTCCTATGACCATATAAGGAGCATAAAGAAAAAGGGAGCGATTCCTAAGCTAAACTTCTGCACAGTTAAGATGCTTCAATTTAATTTTGTGAATACCCAAACCCTCTTAATCATCCAAAAGTCAGAGTAGGTACCGTAGGACTCAATACTGGCTCATCAATCAGCAGGTGCAAGAGATAACGCAGTGCTGTATTTACCGAGTGAGTCTGGAATCAGGGACTTTCTGTATATGACTTATGCTAATGTAAAACAAATGAACTGCTCAGCCTAGATGAACTTAACATCCCTGTGGTTTTGTTTACACAGAGGTAAACCAGAAATAACAACAGTCAAGCAGAGCCAAGTCAGACTGCAAGGCTTTGTGGGCCAGAACAATACGCAGACACCGCCAGCTGGGAGGTAGCACATGGTGCCACATCCCTCGCCCAGGACGGCGCTACGTCTGGACCGGCGGGTCCTTCTCCATGGCAAGTGCTCTTCAGTAACGCAGTCATGCACAAAGACAAGTAGCTATAAACCACAATGAGAGAGGACACTTCCCTCTGTAGCTTCCCTGCACTTCCTGGTACTCTCAAGCATTTTTATAGTCCCAGTGGGTTTACTGTTTTGTTTTTGTCTTCTACTAGTAACAACCATAGAAAATGGGAATTGAGGTATGCAGTTGATCTTCCCAGGTAAAATGATCGGCTGAAGCTGAAGCTAAAGGTTATTTATGATCTCCTCCATAAGGCCAAGAAGACGTTTTCCAAAAACGCATGACTGAAGTTAATCTATATTTCGTTTCCCCCAGCTGCAAGATGACTGCCGTGCTTTTGTTGTAACACAGGCTTTGGCCGGGGAAGAGATGGCAAGAAGAACTGGCAAGCGCAAGGACAGAGACACAGAAGGAAACAGATTTAATTTCACACCAGATCATTTCCACAAATTGTAGAAACAGTAAAGAAAACATGAACAGTATTTCCACTGAGCATGATATGGAACTTTTTGGACCTTCTCTTAAGGGAAGAATATCCAAAACATCTTTAGGGCTGAGTTGAACAAGTTCACTGAAAGTTAATGGGACTCATTTTCCTAAGCCCCCTTCAGCACTTAAGAAAAAAAAAAAAAAATCTTACCATATGCATGTTTTCTGCTTGTTGCCAAAAGAAATCAGCTGCTTCTAAAGACCAAGAATACACAAAAAAAGGTAACTTAGTTTTCAGTCTCAGCCTGACTTCTTCTCCTGCACCTGGCACAGTCACTCACTTCCAGGAAAAGTATGTTTAAAATCTTTCTGTTTTATCCAATACCACCCTCATCTCTAGTATTCACAGGCACAAAGGTGGGTTAAAAGTCTGTGAAAAGAACAGAGCTGACAGCTGGGTCTGGCAGCAGAACTTGCTTTTCCTTTCTTCCCACAGAAGCATTTATGGCCTTTCTGGCTCATGTAAGGATAGACACATGCACACCTTATGTAGTCCCCAGTTTGTGTACTTACCTCACTCATATACCATACCATCATAATGCACTGATGTACGAAGAGCATACCTGCAGCCTTCAGTTAAAAGGACATGCCACAGCCAGTGCAGAGTCACTCCAGCTACATGAAATAAATGCAAAATAACGCCATCTCACCCACGCAGGTAGCCCAATCTCTTCTAGTTTGAAGAAAGCTAAATTACGGTAGTTAAAATAAACCGGGGTGAATTAAAAAAAAAAAAAAAAGAAGAAGAAGTTGAGCACAGCAACACTTGGAAATTTCTGAAATTTCTAAGGAATGGGATTGAGCCTTCTGATTCGGGTTAAACCTCCTGATTTAAGTTAGAATGTTACTGTCTCCCTCAAAGAGAAGGTGCACTGCAATATTTTGCACATGAAAGAAAAACTGGTGAATTTTGCCTGAGTTTATATGCACAAAAAGCATAGGTGGACATCACCCTGAGTATGCATTTTTCTCCCCGAGAACTCCAATTTCCAGATCAAACATACTTTGGATTATGCTCTGAAGCAAAGGACCAAGAATAATTTCTCTCTTCAATGTTCCTGCAATACAGAGTATGAATGATGCTTGAGGAAACATTCGTTCATTGATGGGACTAGTCAGAAACAGAATAAAAACCAGGTAGATCACCACCAATAGTTTTTCACTATTGCTTTCCCCCAACAAAATCAGAAGGATTAGCACCAGCATTCTTCTTTCACAAAAACAAAATTAAGTAATTCCATTTATTCATAGGAATGCCTTCTTGCTCAAAATCAACACAATGCTGAAAAGGACAAGACTAGTTTAGGGTTTAAAAGGGTGGGACAGAGAGCAGAAATGTTTATTTGGAACCCTACCACCTCTTCTTCCACCCTTGCTCAAGTGTTTATCCCTTAAAAGGAGTGACTTGATGCGTTTGTGGAGTGGGTGCTTTCGCTACAATTGTTTGTAAGTGGCCTATCGAAACTATTGTTCTTTCATGCATACAAAGGAAAAGCAGTATAAATAAACTAAAACCAAAGTAAGATACCTTAATACAGGTATTTTACTCGATTTCAAAATATCAGGTTTTAGAACTGAAACGGTTAAAACTATTTTCTTCACAGTTTGTTTTTTAAATAAGCCACATGCATTCTTTCATTAAAAATCCTAATCACTTAATATTCAAAATGCTTTTGACTGGGTAAAGTGGTTATTTTTACCTCCAGTTCAGGGGGGGGGGGGGGG
>NW_008825614.1:5776252-5828205 GCF_000699105.1 Pygoscelis adeliae
CCTAACTGTGGGGAGTGTGAAATTCTGACTAGATTTAATGGAAATGCTAGGGAAAAGTATGTATCAAACCTGCATCCTTTTACCTCTTTCCAGCCTAAAATAAATCTTTTGCCTCTGGACTCCTCACTGTTCTCACTCCTGATATGGGCAGCCTATTTAAAAGCAGCTACTCAACATGTTGCATGCATGCTAACTCTTTCTGGTGGTACAAATCATCTGCGTCAGTAGACGCAGGAGGGAGGGAGGGCACCACTAGTGCAGCTGGCTTCCCTGGGCAGCGTGGGACCTTTGCAATAACTCGGTACCTCTCCTTCTTCGGTTCCCAGTGTGAGAGAGGTTGAGGGAACACGGCCAGAGCATTGCTCTATTTCAGCTATTCTTGGCCATCGTATCAGCCCCTCGGGGCCATAGGAAGTGTAATGTAATGCTGTTCTAAATTTATGTCCCAGGCTGGACCAAGATTAGGGGAAGTTTTTAGGTCTCCCACTGTGTTTTCAGCTCTGTTTCCTGGGGCAGGGGAAAGGGAAGGGGAAGGGAGAAATACTGACTAGACAGTTAAATTGATTTAACCTGAAGAAGGCAGAAAATATGGATCTCCCCAGCAGCATGTATAAAGACTGATTTTTAATAGGATATCTTTGCTTTTAATGGGAATTTCAGCGTTGTCTCTTTCATTGCTCTCTAGAAGACACTTCTCTCCCACCTTGCTCCTCCTGCTTCTGAATTAATCCATGCATAAGAACCAAGAGGAGATGCAACTCTGGAAACTCATGGAGGATGAGCTACAGTGACACCAGACAAATGAAATTATGCGTGTTCAACAAGATCAGCTCAAATATATATTGATTAAATGAGTCTTTATCTCCCCACAGTTCTAAGTACAAACATTAAATTCAAGGTGAAGCAACTATCTGACAATGGCATGCTACCCACAAGGGTTAATTGTGAGAAAAGGTTATCTATGACCAACAGGCGTTTATTCTCTCAACATTTCTGCTGTTTAAGTCAACAGTAATAGGTTCAAGTTAGCTGGGATCTGGAGAATCCCTACAAAAAGAGTGCTACACACTGGGGATTTCGCATTAAATTGTCCCTGACTAGGCTCTGGAATCTGAATATTCACAGCTTACTCGGACAAGGTGATATGTGCCAGGCTTTATACAGCACTAGAGAGAGTCTAGAGATGTATGTTTAGTAACATAATGAAGTTTGAAATTTATTGTAACTTTAATATTGAAGGATTTAAAAAGCAATTAAACTGCTTTAAAATAGCAAAGATTTTATGGGAATGCAATATGGATTGGAACAAACAGGCCTAAATCAACACTGGTTTGGAAGTCTAGTAAGGACTAGAACTATGGGAGGTAATTCAGGAACAGATGCATCAAATTAATTCCAGTAATACTCGAGTGTTAAAAATGGCAACAGAAGCCAGCTTTGTTCAATAGAATGGAAAAATAAAAAATCATCCATTCTCTCCCTTTCCGCCCCTGAGGAGTTGGATTTTCCCGGCATAGCCATTCATTGGTGGCAGCAGATGCACCAAAATGTTTGGCACCAAGAAACTGAAGACAAATAGAAAACACACACGAGAGAAGAAAAAGAGAAAAAAAAAAGAAAAAGAAAAAAGAAAACCCACAAGTGTATGTAATGCAGAGAGGTGAAGCTGCATTTCATGTTTTACACTGAAGTCTTCAAACAGATAACACACTTGAAATAGTGAAGTAATGGTCAGTACAGCATAGCTAAAACAGTAAACGTTAGGAATAGGGCACGTCTGAGGCTAGAAGCAATTTAACTTACCTTAAAAACATTGTATTTTAGTCACTGTGTACTCCCAGTCCCCCAGATTAGTTCTGCAGATGTGACTCCTTGCCACCACTGGATTCCCTCTGCCACGCTCAGTTCTCAAGACCAGACAGTGCTTTGAAGCACCCAATGATCCCATATACTAGGGATATATACGGCCCATATACTTGACTTGATGAAAGTTAGGATTTGGGTAATGTGGAGATGGAGACTGCTAATGACTGAAGTTTTCAACAGAGGCTTTCATCCAAAAGTCTCCAGTTCCTCCTCATATTTACTTGCAAGCTACACTGAAACTGCTTCTCAGTTTATTCAGTCACACCATAGCAGCAAGTGTGTGGAGTTGCACAATAAAACTACAAAGCAGTTTAGGAGGAAATGAAAGAGGACTGTGTCTCAGAGGCTTGTGTGGAAAGTACACCAGTTACTCATAATAATTTCTAGTCACAACTGGAAGTGGATGAGCAAGTCACAATTTGTTCAGCAAATTTATCACTTTTCTCAAGAATCGTCTGCGAACAGACTGTGACTTTTATTAATTTGTCTCCAGTTGGCAAGGGTACACCAAATATTTTATGTGAATGAATCCTGGCCAATGGATTGCTCACAGACTTATGTCTGTTCTAATTGCTTCAATATTCCCGCTTTGACATTCAAGCTGAGGAGGCTTAGATCAAGCCCTAGTTACAACAGATACAGTTTCATTCCTAAAGTAATGAGAAATTTACCTTTCAGACAGAAGATAGCCATAGAAATCTTCCCCTCATTTAAAACAAAGCATAGCAAATCGGAAACAGATCTCTGGCACTGCCAGAAAGGCAAGGAGGAAATAGAGAAAATATTGATTAATGAGATTTATTTGTGCTGTGGGTGGCGATCAAAGGGGAGCGAACGCAGTGCGTAGCAGTCACCATTGCTTTTAAAACCAAAATTCCTTTGATGTGCAGCACAGTATCCGGCCATTATGAGAATTAAAAGAAAAAGCCATGAGAACGTTATTAATAAATGTTTAAACTGAACAGCTTCAGGCACCAAGCACATAGTACCAAGGTTTTCTTTTTAAATGACCAGCTGGTGAATAATTATGATAAATTACGTTTAACTACTATTTGTTTAGTAAACAAAGCCTCTTGCTGCAAACAGTAGTATAGCTTCCATACAGAGCAGCCTGCATGTTTGCAGAGTCAATAAGCATTTAAGCACAAAGATGACGACCTCTAGAACAAAGAAAACACTCCCTAAGAGCAGAGTGGCTGTGGGGACTGTCCCCAGCAGTGCCAGGGAAGCTATACCGCACTCAGCAAGGAAGCAGAAGTGTCACACCGCTACGTGTGCAGGGAGGATTCACAGCTTTGCGCCCTCCTCTCCCGATTAATCCTTGCACATCTCTGCTGGCCTCTCCTCTCCCTCTTCGTGTGAAAGTCTGACTGGAGGCTGGGCTCCCCCGTGGAGGCTGCTCAGCCCACCAAAACCAGCTCCAGTCCCCACTGCTGTCACCTAACCTGTCCCATTGCAGCCAGTGCTGACAAGAGCTCAGCACCCTCAGCCCAGAAAGGGCCACTCCTCCAGTTTTTCCACTCTCTGTGGCTCTGTGAAAGTTTTCTTCGCAGGCAGGGTGAACTCGAGGCTTCTTACCAGCTCAGACTGAACTGAATTTTGCCAAGGCCCAGGCTGGGCAAGGCCGTTCCTGCCATGGGAAGGGGCAATAAGCCAAAGGGAGGTCTCCGGAGGGTCAGGCCTGCAGCGGCTTTTGCTACCTGGGAAGGCAGGACAAGGCAGCAGCTTTGGCGACGAGCTCCCACCCACACTCGCAGCCTCCCCCAGGAATCAGGGAGCTCTGACAACCTGCTGCCTCACCAAAGGCTTGAGCTGATCCCACCCACAGCCCCTGTACATAAGCTGATCATGTATCCTCTCGCCATAAAAGACCTCACCCATACGGGCATTTATGATGGCAGCGGTGTCCCTTGTGATGCTCTGTAAAAGTTCTGACACTTATTCAGTTTCATAAAATGCATATAATTACTTCAGAAGATGCTATAGTCTATGATATAGGCTATCGATATAGTCTACTTTTCTTTGAAAGCTGCCTGCCAAGCAACAGGACAAGATGCAGAAGACTGATACATATTTTACAGCCTTCTGAAACAGGGATTTTTGAGGAACGTGAAAGATTTAAAGGAAATTGAGTTTTAAAAACCCCATATAGGAAGAGCTTTATATTTTGAAAAGGCCTTTCTAAAAACCAGGACCTTCATATGTAAAGTGAATCCTGTTATAAGATAAAAGTTTAAGATTGACAGGTATTTTGCCACCTTAAAAATTATTTGATACCACCTTAATTTTTGCCTCCTCTACTGTTAATCACGGAAAATTCTTTGCCTACAGAAAAAGAAGCTTCTCTTATGCTACAACTCTATTGATGTGAAACACCAAACTGCATCTTGCAAAAAAACTGGAGGGTTTTGAAGGGGACTCATCCTACTCGTATAACAGTATCAAATCTTTGCCACTTCGAATTCTTTTATCACCAGAAAAATGGAATTTAAAAAAAAAAAGGCAAATAATAGAAACTCTTGTAAACAAAACCCCCTTTTTAATTTTTTTTTTTTTTTTTTTTTTACAAAGATGATCTCACAGCTCATTTGACAGATTGATTCGGTCAACATTGGCACAACGGTAGTGCACTATGTTAGGACTAGTGCTAGCTTGCAGCACAGAGACTATGAAGAACATAAGTGGAAGGGAACTAATAATTAACTAAATAAAATGCATTACAACACATTGCACTGTAGAATGTAGAGAGAGCGCATCCAAAGGCTACAATAACAGTCCATTGACTAAAAAAAAGCTATTAAATTGCCAATTTCACCTAAAGTAATATCTTGAATATATTAAGCAGGGCTGCACAAATCATTTTTGGTTCAGCATTGGAACCAAAATGCTTCTCTGAAAAAACTCTCATGATAAAACTGTAGAAAACACTTAAAATATCTTACTGAAAAAGAAAGCGGGGGGGGGGGGGGGGGGAAGAGGGAGAGAGAGGGAGAAAGCTGTTTTGTGTCAGATGAAACATTCCTTACAACTGAATAAGAAACGTCTTCTTTTAGGACCAAGAAAAACAAAGCAAATAAAGAGTTACATTTGAAGTTCTCATGATTGCGTCCCTTTCACACAAGAACAGAGGAACTATAGGACTTGTCCAAGATACAGAAGACTGAGGTTCACTTCTCTCTTTTCCTAATCAGGTTTGAACGTTATCTTCTCACATTCTCATCTAACCATAGGGTACTACTGTATGGACACTTTTGTTTGTCTCAAGAAGGTTGTTTTGTTCTGCTTAAATAATTGAATGTTCATCGAGTAAGAGAATATATCATATATGGAAAATATTTGGCTTCCTATTGCAGGTAAGTTCTGCCATTGACTCATTCAGTGAATATTCAATACTGAAGTGGAATATCTCTAACAGGATGACCCACCACATAAAAGTCTGAGATACATCATTAAGGTCAGAAACCTCATAGGTAAAAGATGGAACTGAGGTGAGTCCTCCCTACACCGTCTACTTCTGTCTCCAGGTTAGTGGTAAGAGAGAAACTGTTGCCACCCTAGGCTCCCTTCCCTGCCAAGATTAATTTCAAAGATTTGTAAAAGGTGTGGATTAATTTTTCTCCATGACTTAACTATTTCTTGTCATATCCCTCAGCTGGGGTATTAATTAACGCAGCCCTAAGAGCAACAGAAAACAAATTCTGCCATCAATGATCCTAACGTAAGTCCATTCATCGCTTCAGAGAAGTTGGCACTAATTTGCCACGGAGCCATCAGAAGCAGGTAGTGACCCACAGCACCATACAGAGAGAGCGTTTTTTCTCATCAAGTGCTGGTGCATGCATGAGCAGGGTACCCTGAATCCCGACAGCAATCAAGCGACTTTATTTCCCTTCTTGGAAAAGCATGACCATCTTGCAGCATGCCACTCACACAGGGCTGAGAAAGAGGGTGTTGCTTCCTTAGAGATGACTTTTATAACACTTGAGATCCCTCAGCAGCCTGGACAACCAGAAAAGGTCCCAGATCATGTCACTGTGTTTGAGAGAGCCTGGGGACGCAGCAGGAAATTACACACACATTAGCTGAAGTTGATTTTAAAACAAAGCAAGCTATTTGAACAGCTTGATTAATGATGGCCAACCAGGCTTCAGGAAAAGGAGTTCATGTCTTGCTAACTGGCTAAAGTTCTCACAGGGGATGTCGGCCAGGGTACACATACGGGGGGGATAGCGTAGAGAGCATTTCCTGAGATACTCAGAAAACTTTTAACAAACTTCACAGGAGATTAATGTTTCAGATGCAACAAATGTCTTGAACAGTGGGGACAAGAGAAAGAAGTTATGTCTCCATCAACTGAAAATTGGCTGTGGAATAGAAAAGAAAGTTACCATAAGGCAGATTATTGCTGGCTGACAAGAAGTTACTTGAGGCAGTGTAGCTGGTTGCAGTGGGGCTGGCATTTCATTAGTCTCACTGGATCTCGTTTCAAAGAAGCTGATAGCCATTACTGCCAGAATTGTGGAAAAGGTCAACGTGTCATAGAATAGTTTGGGTTGGAAAAGACCTTTAAAGATCATCTAGTCCAACCACACTGCAATGAGCAGGGACGTCTTCAACTAGATCAGGTTGCTCAGAGCCCTGTCCAGCCTGACCTTGAATGTTTCCAAGGATGGGGCATCTACTGTCAATCCTTGATTATTTTAGTCCAGGAACACGCTATTATTCCTAAAGTATCTGTGGCATATTCCTCTCTCCCGCCCTCCCCCCTGAACAGAATCAATGAGAAAACCACTTAAGTGCAAGACATAGGGGGTACTACAGAAAAAGCAAAAATACAAGTCTGCAAATAGGATAGACTGAAGGGAAAAAAAGACAGGCAAAAGAGGTAACAGCCTAACTGGCCTGCTCAAAGTTAACATTCAGAGGATGAGTGCTAGAATGAAATAGTTGCAGGAAGTGGGACTAACTTACTTTCATATGATGGGTTACTCTTGCAATAGAAGCTGCCTACTGCTCATCACAAGCACATGGTTTACGTTTGCCAAGAAACACTTCTTTCTGCTGTCCCAGGTATTGTTGCCATCTGCTCCTGGACTGAGTCTCGGAGGTTGATAGAGACTCCCTAGCCCTGGAGAATCCCCAAAATGATGTGTGGAGAGGTGGGAACCCGCTTGGTTTGAACCCTCCTTGACAGCAAATTTGCTGCTCCCCACAGAGCAGGACAGCTGAGCCCTGGCATGTTATCCCCAGGCAACAGCTACCACCCAACTGGGTTGAGGACAAAGGTCAGAAGCAGCTTTACATTACTTCCTTGGTCACTGTCACCCAGCTACGCACCCTGTAGTAGGGTACCCTGACTGAGTAAAAACTTTTTTTTTTAAGTACTAAATGAGGGCCCATGGCATGCTCTTCCTCAAGTTCAGTTCTTTGCCAATACTGTATTTTCCCGCCACTTGACACTGAAATCACAAATTAGGTTGGCTTGCTGATGGGAACCCAATTTAACAGGCACAGACAAATGTTTCTTCTGTCTCTGCTAGTTCATCTTACTTCAGGTCTCATTAGGTGGGATTTCTCCTTTCATTTTAGAACCTCAGCCCAGTCTTCATACTTCACTAGCTACCCTCACCTTTCTAGCCTCAACCAATTCCCTGCTTACTAAGATCTATCTTTTTCAGCTTTTTGCACCATTTCATTAACACAAGTACCTGAATAATTTGACAGTTTCAAGTTCATCTCTGGCATTCAAAGAGGTCAAACTGAATCACCTAGTATAACCTATTGTGACATTAGAAATAGGATGACTTGACTGAATCTAACACAGCAACTTGGTCTGTAATACTTGCAATTTTTTGTGACATCAAAGACCACCACTACTTCATTCAACAGCTTCCTTGGGCTTCGGATCAGCCCCTCCTGGAATGAAAGAAGTAACAACATGATCATTACAACTACAAACACCAAATGAAAAACATAAACCATAGTTTCTGGAAGTTTTAGTTTGTTTGTGTAGCTGTACGATATAATTAGTAGCCTGTATGTCCCTCATAATGTGTTACTGTCAAAAAAAAGTCAGGAGTTGCAAAAGAACTACACTACAGAAATAAATAAAGCAAAGGTTCACATTACTCCAGTGATCACTGCACATTAAAACAATTTTTCAGTTTACCAGTCACATTTGGTCTGTCTCATAAATACATCATTGAAATAATAAACGAGTAGCTTTTCTATTCCTAATACACTATATAAAACCACCCCTTCTTTCTGAAACAAAGTTATTCCTAAATTATGCTAATGGCATCCTTTCTTTGATCTCCCATATTCACTCATCCTGCATTTATTTTTGTGCATTTCTTATTATACAGAAATAATTACCATCTTACTTAGCACAAGAGTTGCAATTTTAAGTTCCAGAGAAAGAGCCCTTTCACAACCTCTCACATTTCTAAAACTATTTGTCTTAACTCAGTATCAGCCACCCTTGAAAAGGTTCATTTTGCCATATAAGATGTACAAAAGAATTATAGGAAATGCCTACAGGCATTTAGGTCTTGATTCATAATCAGTTGAAACTGAGTGGCTGACTTCATCATCCATCAATTCAATATTCTACACATAACAGTGTTACATTTGAATAACTGCAAAAAATATGGCTTAGTGGAGATACTTCACTGAAATATTTTCTAACTACAAATGCTAGTTTGTTCAAATGTCACTGTTTCTACGCATTTTTCAACTTTTTAATCTCAAAGATACCTTTCATTACAAAGTTTTCTTATTCTAGTATTTGGTTTTTTTTTTTTCATTTTGGATGTATAGCTTTATATTTGTTCAAGCTGCCAAATTATTAAATTAATTACCAGAAATAACAATAACAAATGACCAGTCTAAGTATGAAGTGAGCAAAGCAACAATTTATTTACCAATTACAAGACTGTGCATTTCCTGGCTGACAAGACCAGTGCAGCAGACGTTCTGCAAGGGCAGCCAATTTTCATTGCCAAATCCGGGAAGAAAGATAATGAAAAGTATTAATATTTTTTTTTAAATAATTTAAAGTTAAACCAACTTCAAACAGCAAGAAAAGATTCTGTTTCAGTTCATTTTGAGAGTGAATACTGAGTTCTTTCTCACTTTTCTTCATTTCTACTAGAGAAAAATGCAGACCAAAATCTCAGATTCAAATAATTGCAAACTTAAGCCAGAAACCTGATCCAAGTTTTGCAAGAGATCTCTCTGTCATTCAGGGAGAGTCCTAATCTTAAATTCTGACACTCCTCAGCTTAGTAATATTTGCCACAAAAGTCAGGAGGCAGAAAGCCTCCCTAGGGGTGTGGGTATGTGCTTTTCTAGCATCTCCATCACCTGCCTCTGCTGGGGGCGGACAGCTACCCAGTTTGACCCCAAAGAAGGACTGCCAGCCAAAAAACTGTTGTGGGCAGATGAGGTGTAGGGGGAAGCAGTGATACAATTCATCCTGTGGGCAACCTACAGCTACAGTTTAAAGGTACCCACCTTGGCATAAAACCTTGAGGGAAGGTGACAGCTCAAGCAGTATTTACCCACTTCAACTGTTCCAGGGAAACACAATTCAATGAGCAAATTAAGCCCAACATGAATACACTGAGTTGAGTTTGCTTTTATAAGTATTGCAATCTATGAGAAAAGACAAAACAATTTGCATCTTAATTTTCGTTTGGGACCAGGCCAGTTTGTAAATGAGAATTGAAGGCACGTGTAATTTCCTTTTTTCCTTTCCCCTTCTCTCCACCCGCTGCCCCTCCCCCCCCAATCATAAGAGTTTTCATGTGCTTTCAGGCTCTCCTTTTGTTCTACTACAATAAAGTTCCCAAACAATTGCCAGGTCAAATGTGTTCCGTCTTTCTTTATTAGTGTAACAGCTGGTGCTTGCCTCTTAAAATTCCTTTACTGTCAGCTAATGCATGCCTTCCCTTTTGAAGAATTTCTAATATGATTTTCAGTTCCAGTCCTTTACTGTTCTCTTGACCTTACTTTAAAGACTAGATGGGTCCGCACAAAAGACAGAGATTCAAATGTCCTCATACGATGTTCAGATCTGGAAACAAGCATCATTAGATTCCTTCCCCTGATGGGTGAAATGAAAACATGAATTTGAGCAAGAAAACAGATGTGTGCTGTTTCTTGCAGAAGTTTAGATCCTGACTCACGTCTCACTTTTCCAGCAGAAACTCCATATTGCTCAAAAAAACCCCCACCAAACAACCCCACAACATCCTACTGTGATGGATGTATATTTCTTCAGTATACTCCAGATCCAGCAAAGTACTTGAACTCATGCCAACCTTTCAGCAGGCAAGTGGTAGTACCTGATAACCTTTTTATGCCTCTTGGAAGACAGAGCCATTGTCATCTCCTGGTCAAAAGTGGCACTACTTTAGATGTTTTCCAAACAGCTTATAATTTGCTGGAAGGATTGATTGTTCAACATAAGTCGTACTTTTTAATGGGATGTCCAAGAAGGAACACAAAATAAAGGCAAACAAGTGCTGAAAAATAATAAATCTGTCAAATTGGGACAAACAAGCTACGAGTAACTGTTAAAAATGTTCTTGACATTTAAGATGGATGTGGGCTTAGGTAGAGCCTCCAAAATAGTAAAGGGCATGTCTTCAATGGTAACTTCTTTTTTAATGTTAGAACTGAAGTCTCTTGCCACTCTGATAAAATTACAGAGTCAATTTGAGCTTAACAGGTGCCCAGCAGCCTAGGGGCAAGTTTCCTTACTGCCCTTCTGGGAGGTGGAGCACAGCACCTGCAGTACAGCAGGACAGAGAGCGAAGGAAGCTTTCAAACATCCCAATTCTAGGCTGCTGGACTTCTATCTGCAACATAATTTAGACAACCCAAAACCTAAGTTAGAACTTTTTTGGACTCTACCCTGTTGTGGGCTACAGTGCTGCCAGGAGTCAGTCAAGTACTAAATGGCATTGTCTACACCTCTGACACACTCCTCTCTCACCTACCTAAGGCCATGGATTAAAAAGGCTCTTCTAGAGGTTCTCCATAGAGTGTCTTTGCCCTGTCCAGGAGTAGACTTTTGATAGCCATTTTACATTATTTCTGTCTTTTCACACAGCATAAAGGGACAAAATACCTCTCAGTTGGTCTTTATGAGCTGCTTCAGAGTATATTCAGATGGGATAAAGACCCAGAGGATCCAAAGCCATTATTGACCATGGGTTAACCCAAGACCCACTGAGACACGTGAAGTAGCAGAATTCATTGACTTTGGTGAGCTTTGAATCAGGCTCCACACAGCCCTTTAGTTATATTTTCTATTTCAAAGTATTACAGCTATTTCAGCAGATGCCCAGCATCTGTGGGCTTGATGGAGTGCTAATCCTATTACAAGGTGATGATTGGAAGCCTATAGCTTATAATTCCAGATGGTTTTAGGTTTCAGAGACCACTATATGCTCAAAGAGGGGAGAAGGAATGTTTGGAGAGCTGTCTGGGTGTGAGAGTTTCATAAGGTATTTGCAGTTTTGAGAGTTTCCGGATAGCTAAGGACCACAAACCATACATACATTAAACAGTAGAAATTCACAGCACTCTTGAGAGTTTGGAAGACTTTACCCAGCAATATGAAGACCTGTTAATATTCCCACTGGAATGTGTCGGAGATCCCAGCAACTCTTGGCACGGTATACTTGGCAATCAGCCACTCAGCCTTCTTTGCTTCTAGGAAAGTATGGAGGCCTTGTACTCATTTTCCCAGTCTTTCATCAGACTGAAAGGTTCAGATGACTTCACTTGTTCCATGCTGGCACTGTAGACATGGTGATCCATGGGGGCCACAGTAAGGATTTCACTAATTTCCTGGTCCTGATTAACTAGAATATGTTGATTATAATCTACACTGACTTCCAAAGATTGCACAACTTCATACCTCAAAGTTCCCACAAAATATTCATAAGGAAAGAAAGGAACAACTGTTGATAACCATTCCTGCATGTTACTGTGGAATCTCACAAGATTTGATAACTGTCAAAGCTCCAGCTGCTGAAATTGGTGCGAGAATCTTAGCTTCACTTACAGTAAGTGCTAGCCCCCAGGAGCAAGGGAAAGGTGTGAACTGGAAGATTGAAATATATTCCAATGTTAGCAAAATGGAATGCAAACATTTACAAACAGTGGCTATTAGTAGCATAGCTTACAGAAAGAAACTTGTTTGCTCACACATGCTCAATCTTTTGTAATGCTCAAACACACAACCTAGCAAAGACAAAGTAAAACAAATACAATATCTGAGCAAGATATCAGTAGTGTTACTCTATATCTATCAGTCTCACCACTCTCTTGACTTACCTGTATCAACAACATTACATAATTAGATGGTCAGTCAATACGTCCTCATCTGACAGGAAAAATAACTACATTGGAAACATGGAAAAAGAGAGCCTGGAAACTATTTTCAATAAAGCACCAATAACTCAGTAGGGTTCAGTTCAAGCTTATTAGGATTAGATGTAAGGCTTTGAAACTGGGTGTATGGAAGTAAGAACTGCTAGATTAAATGAGATTCATTTTCCACCATAGGTGTCCTTTACTGAAAGGGAAGCATTACTGCTGTCCTTTCACTGCAGTATCAGATATTACATATTAGCTCTACTGGCTGAACTGATACCAGTTTCTAAGAATATCTCTGCAATCATTCTCCATTCCACATTTTTTGTTACCAAGTTGCAGAAAGAACATGTTTGTTCTTGGATAGACAAAACAAAAAAGCTTAAAAAAGTAGTTTAAAATAGTTTTTGAGTGTTGTCTCCTGCATTGCTTTTAGAGATGTTGCAATATATATGAGTTGGGAGAAATACCAGAAATACCTTCTTCTCTAGTAAGGGTGTTTAGTCTGTACAGAATAATCCTATGTATAATGTTACAATCACCAGAACTATATGAGAACCATCTCTGACAATATTATCCTATATATGTTGTATAGGAGCTTATATGGGAACACCCAGTTAAAAGATTTTTAAAGAGAAGGGAATAGTGAATTAGTGGTAGGTACTACTGACCTTTGAGCCTGCTAGTAAACAGTCTTAAAAAATATCTACCTGCTCTGAGTTGAGTTATATGTTTTGCTCTGTGTGTGTCAGGGTTATCGCACTGATGCTTGCTTCATCTGGTGAGACCTCAGTTTTATAAGCACAGGTCTCAGCCTTGCAACTAAACCCATTCTTTCAGACCCCTGAGTCTTTATGGAGTATGTTTAACTTTGAGAGACACTATGGAGTTATAAAGATATCTGTGCCACTGATCTTGTTGCAGAATCAGTCCCAGAGGGAGCAGATTGAAAGGAATAGCATACTTCATGCTGCTGCATTGTGCCAAGAATCCCACTTTTTATAAGTCTTAAAATTTTGTAGTCTATAAACCAACTCTTCATTACTGATGCATTGTAAAACATCTCGAGTTCCTTTTTTGATGATCGGAGCCTTTTCAAGTTTCCGTTACTGCTCACTACTTACCAATTGTTTCAAGACTGTTCAGGGTGCGGATTTTTCTGTTACCACCAATTTTTTCTCTTCTGTCATGCCAAGTCTCCAAACACCCTTCAGATTCATCAGTATTTTAAGTATCAAAGTACCTGTTAAAAGCAGTTTCTCATTTAGTTGCCATAGAAATACATGGAAAGTCTCTTGGCAGTTTCAGTGGGAGTGAGATCAGACTCCTCTGATGTATGAGAAACTGTCAACCTAGGTAATATGTGGGCACCATACCTAATTGGACTTCTAGAGCACTAAAAAGGGCCAGGCTTTTCTTCACAGAACTTGACTACTGATTTTAACAGCACCAGGTCTAGCTGAGTGGGGACTGTACATGATTCTTTCAATATGCTGAAAAGGGAACCTCATTTGAGTCTTCTTCATTTCCATCTCACCCCACCTACTGAGGCTGAAATCTCCCTAGAAGTATATAGTTAAGAGGTACAAGGGGGTGAAAAAGGATTTTTGGTTATACCACCACAGCTGATTGCTGTTCCTCTGACCAGTTTTAATGGTGTCTTAGGATAGGACTGGAAGTGCCACTGATGTTACCAGCAGCAAGTTTGCCAAAACGGATGAAAAAAGCCTGCTGAATGCAAGTCTAACAGGAAAACAGATAGATGAAGCAATGAAAGCGCTACACTTCTCTCACCAGAGTGGTCTGAATCTCTCTGAATATACAGATTTTAGTAGTAAACTGTCATCTGCTCTTTGCTGGAGGTATGTGCTAGTAGTATGAGGCAGTGAAGGGGTATTGGTATTTAACTGCAACACAGCAAAGTGGGCTAAATGCTTGATTTTCTCAGCGTGTAGTGGGAGAAACTTGGGGCGAAGCATGTTGTTAGACCCTCTGTCTTCCAGATTCAAACTGTCATGGTAGCCAGCAGACATTTAAAGAGGATTACACTGATCCTTTAGGCAAAGCAACAACTTTCACTGCAGGAAAACTGTATCTGCCTGCCTCAAGCAGCATTGTCCTGATTTGAAAGGAACGGCTTTGTCTGACCATTCATGGCCAGGACAAATGCTCAAGGGAAAAATCTGCCCTGTTTTTAAGGCATAAGTATGTAGCTGCAGGCAAGTTTATAAAGTCTATGTATAGTATGTGGGCAGATGGATGGATACATTTATCGCAGCAAGTCATACCACTGGGGTATTCACTATGGAGCATAGTAGGGCTCTGCACCTTTGGTCTTTTCAAACTTTGAACTATTACAAAAGCAAAGCCATGCAATTATCCATTTACATTCCTCTTTGCCTGATAGTAAGAAAAAATCTTATTCTGAAAGCATTTAGGTATAGCAGAAGGTATGTTCCTTTAAAAGGATCCCTCTAAATTTTGGGCCTATGGTAGACAAACACTTTTCTAGAAACTTTCTACTATGTTCTTGATACAAGAAACCAACACCTATCAGCCTAACTTTATCTGTAATCACAATGAGAGGTTACCGCACCTATTTACAGCATTTGATAATGAAGTGCTGTTTATACACTTTACAGTATTTGGTTATGCACATACATTTTATCTCCAGGTACGTAGAGCTTAAGAATTCTAGGAGATTTGCCAGTTACAGTGCAGGATTACAGTCTTGGGAAAATTTCTAACCTTTGACAGTATAGGTTATGTTCTTCCAAACATATGACCAAACAAAGCCTTTATTATGCTGGTACAGTCTCTGAAGCAATGAGGTTCTGTAAACAGCTTATACAAAACATCCCTGAGATGTTCTCAGGCAGAACAAATGCCACTGTTTCATAATTAAACAGTTGGTCTGAATCTTTCTCAATAGATCAATAATTTCAAACGTTCAGATAACTTTGCAAATACAAGTTTTGCAAACTTTAATTTCCCATAAGTGCTTAAAACTAATTTACATATACATCTGGAAAACAAAATCCAGTTGCTGCATGAAAGTAATTTCATATCGTGATATTGAGGGCTGTAACAGAGTCTTGCAACAAGTGATTGAATTTACAATGTATTTTCCAGAACTGTGTGTTTTTGCAAGCCAGTGAGAGACAAGCATGAAGCTTAGGTATCAGTTAAGTTTCTTTAAATTCTGAAAGCAGAACTTAGTGGAAGGATACAGAGACTTCAGTGGCAGAGAGAGTACATTTGAACAAAATACAGAACTTCAAGTTGAAGGTTAAGTTTGTAAAATACTTCTGGAGAGGATCTTCATTTGCATTTTACAACAGCACCTAGGAAGCTTCTAGTCATTATAACATTACATATATTACAATAGGATGGAGTGTAGTAGCATTCTTTATTAGACAGTATTTAAACTGAAAATATAGATTTTACTATATATGCTGTCATAGTTTATAAAGTAATATATGACCTACTGAATAACTATAATCTAGTATTTCTACACACAAATTCAGATGATCTGGGACTAGTCTCCCAGGAAAGTAATTCCCAAGAATCAAAGGTAGTGGCTACAGAGTATAAGTGACTTCAGTAAGAGTTGGATGCGTAACTATTCCCACAGTTATCAAATCAGCCTCTTCAAAAGTATATCTTATTTCAGCCTTATGCTTTGATTTAAACAAAGCAAAAGCAACAACTCACATGCACAAACAAGAAAGAGATGTTTCGCCTAAACACTAGGCACTTCCAGGTACACTCAGCACAAAGTTTCTGTTTTAAGTTTGTTGTGGCATTTGGTTTTTCAAAACCACCTTCATAGCACTAACATACAGGTCGCATGTTCCATTTTTGTCAGATGAGCAGAATTGAATCAGTTTTCCAGACCAAATCATCATTATTATGAACTTAAAATTTCCTTCCCACAAATATTCTCTTTAGTTCCTTTCAGTGACCATTGCAGTCGATCCCTATAATTCTACTTACAATGTGAGTGGGGGAAATTTAATGAATATATGACTTTATTTACTCAATAGGAACCTCAGATAGAGCTGGAGTTAATTTCCTAGCTGTGAAAGTCTAGTCTAGTAACTTTCTTTGCCAGTTATGAGAACATGAACTTCATAAAATCAGACATACAACAGTTGTTACTGAAAAGTCAACTTTAACAACAGTTACCACAACACAGGAATTTAATGAAAACAAGGGGCTTTTCCATTTCTGAATGTGACATGGAGAAATGCCTGTAAGGACAGAATTCTAAAGTTCAAACTTCAAAGAAAACAATGCCTTTATCCAACACACATCTCAAACCTGTATTTGTCTTCCTCATTAAATACATGCAGTTTCTTTCTCCAAATCATAAAACTTATTTTTGCGTAAAATAGCCGAGTTTCACAAATAATGTTCCTCCAAAATGTCACTTCAGAAGTTTAACAGTTCCTCCATGAAGTCAGCTGTGAAATGTCTCATACCTAATAAACTGGAGCTACAATCAACTTTTCTCTTTTTAATTGCAATAAGCGAAGTACCAACATCTTGACAATAGAAAGACTGTTACAAAGAAGTTTCCTATAGTCCATGAGTATAAACAAACATTGTAGGTAAATTCTACATGGCATGAATTTACTCTAGTGGCTCTGTCACAAGTTTTATGACAAAACAAGCTTAAGGAAAGTAGTCTGGGACAGCTCCATACTACTCCAAATTAATGGGATTTAAAAATATCAAACCATGACTGTTACATCTGCAGACAGATGATTAAATCTCACCTGTTTTACACAACAGCTCAGGTGTCCAGAGTGCTACTAGGAACTGGGGAAAAGACTAGGTTCTCATCATAAATGCTCTTTCACTACCTATCATGGCTTCTAAACTGTACTGGTCCATGAACGTGTGCCAGGAAAAAAAGCTTTCCAATTGGATTTGAGGAGTAATTTGATAGTTGCTCTGAAATTTCAAAGAAAACTCTAAATAAATACTTGGCGTCAAACATCTTGCTTTTTTCACCATTTATGTATTCTCTTAATGCTGGTAATTTTTCCTCTTTCCCCAGACGAATTGACTTCCTTTCTGGCCAGTACACATTCCTCTGAGGTTGGATCAATATATTGTGCTAGACAACCTCATAAGATTTGCTGGTTTCCTGAACTATTTATCACTTCACAGTACAAACCTGAGATTTTCCTAAATCGTTAGACACTGTTAATAGTGATCAAGAGCTATTGATGTTTGTAGGTAAAGCCAATGGTTTACATGAAGACAGATCACTCTCTCAGACCGCTTCTTAACAGTTGGAGATGATATCCATAACTATTTCTATTAGAACTCACTTTAGTCTGGGCAGGGGTCTCAGCTGAGAATATCCAGATCTGAATATGTCTTGCTCCTAAATCTCTTACCTATAAACAAGCCATTTAACAAGAAAATGCTGCAATAAGAGCTTTGAAACACTTTGTTTGGGAGCATCTGGAAGACTGTACACCGCTTATCTAACACCTTTCAGAAATACTAAATACACCAAAAGAACAGGTGGTGCAAAACAAGAGACTGTTAATGAAAAGGCTATGACAGCAATTATACATAGGCTGTGTCCTTACTATGCACATAAACTAACAGTGTGAAGGGATGCGTGTGCTGAGCTGGAGCTGCTAGCACGTGCTACCAACCAGCACCTGTTTTGAACCAAAATATCGTGATAGATTTTGCATTTCAGGTCTGGCTCCTAGACAGGCCAGTAATTCTAAAGGGAGGGACTTCTACAACATACAGAAAGAAAATTGGAACAGCAGGTTATTCTGGAGAGTAAAGAGGTAGGCGCTGATGTAGTTATAAACACTGTCAGACACCCGAAGCAACAGGTAAAATGATGAAGACAAATCCTTCTCAATGTATGGTATGGCTATGGAGGAGTTCACTTCATAATGAAAGAAAAGCCTTTCCTGAGGGACTGATTTTGGTTGCCAATCAGTATAAATAAAAAGATTAGTTGTATTGATCTGCCAGCTATACTCCTGAACACTTCCAGAGGCTCTTACTAGACCACATAGGCTGAGAAATCACAGGTGGAAAAAATCCTTTTAAATGGTATTGTATTTAATGGTTAAAAAAGCAGCTGTGAAATTAGACAGTGCTGAATTTTATGGTACGGAAGACAAAGTATTTTATACTACCTTCATAATAAAAGCAAGAAAACTGTGACAAGAGCAAATTATATCAACATAACAGGAAAAGCAGTGACAATAGCATGAGGTTTTACACAGATCCACGTACATGCTTCAGTTCTGAAGGTTCAGACTCTATAGATAATCATTCCCATTTTAATTTCAAATGCTCACCAGCTGATAACAACGGTAGTGGATTCTGCAGTTTAGATTTCTGACTCTCCACAGTTAACTTTGCTGAATCTTCTATGTTTATCCAATTTCATCCTCTCAGAAATCGATTAAGCAAGCACTCACATCTGTACAAGGAGGTTTTACCCAGGCCTAAACATTGCTTGTTTGACTGTAGACGTCAGAATTTGTATTACTTAAGTCTGGATTTTACCTTTACTTAAAAGGTAAAAGTAGGTTACTCTGAGCGGTGAGTGGCAGAGAAAAATGGCACCAAGGGACAAAAAGAACTAAAGTCACTCATAAGAAGGTAAAGAGGGATGGAAAGGAAGAGTTTTGAGGCTAGAGCAAAAAGCTGAAATAAAGCTGTCCTGACAGTATGAGTTTAGAACTACAGCAAAGCGCTAGGAAAATTTGAATTCAAGATCTGGCTTCCTTAAAAAAAAGGACACTTTCCCAGTTGGGACAGTAATATTGATGATCTTCATGAACTGCTCTGAGATCAGTAGATAAACAACAGTATATACAGCTAACTATTAGCAACAATTAATTACAGTTATTATTGCAGCATGACAGCTGGCATTTTTAGTGTCTGACATCAGATGCATTTTTAAGAATCTGACCCATACAATAACACACAAAATAATTACTGAGCTACATTTCAGGAATGTGTCAGGTTCCTAAATATAGGTCTTTACTTGCTATTCTCAGCATGTAAGACAGCCTCCCTATGACATTCTTCAGCTCCCATATAAAGATCCATCTTTTTCACATGGCCAGAGATTTCACCTCTTCTCTCTCATACTGTAGTATCAAGGGTGCTTATTATACTTCTTATGCCTCTATTTCCATCCTCAGTCTTTCTACCATAAGCAGGTCAACTTATTAAGGATCTAAAGGGTCTCAAGACATTTTACAGACTTAAACAGAGAAGGATGTGTAGAATTTGTATGAACTCCAGTTTTTGAAAGACCAAGCTTTGCAAAGGTTTCTGGGCAACTAAATTCCATTTCAGTGTCTAAAGAACTTAGTGCTCACAGCCAACAGTGTCTGTATCTACTTTACAAAATTCATGTTGGTGTTAAATTTGCGTTTATCAAACCTTGAACTAATAGGTTACGGTAAAGGCGACTCAAAGACCTTTATGAAATTGGTAGCTATCTGCTTTTGTAAAGCCTACTGCCTCTGCTCATAAGATGTTTGCCAGTAAAAATGCTACCCTTAAAGAAATAGGGTGAGTGCCATAGGAAATAGTAGGTAATCACACAGCTGGAAATTTCTAGGACTGAAAGGTTAATAATTCCCCTACATTGGATCAGCTCATGATATTTTCAATTACTACAAGCAAAACGAAACTCAGTTTGATATACCACATAAAAATTGGCACTTCTATAATCGCACAACAGCATACAAAAAACCCCAAACTTGACCAACACGTACCAGTTAAGAAATTTTCCATGTACACAAAGCCTCATGTAGCAAGTTGCAAGAAGTACTGAAAAATTGCCAGGATGAAATATGTGACTTTCACATACTGCATTAGACAAAGTAATTTTGATTAATTCTTCCAGTTTTCAAACAAAAAATGTCAATGCTTCAACCTCACTTGAGACTGCAGGTCAAAAGAAAATGATACCATTGCATTTCCTCTGAAAATGTTCTTTGAACACATTTTTCAGAAATGCAAAACTTACAATTTTTCACATGGTATTTATGAAATTTTCTCCCTTCCTCTCCACTCATTTATCTTCCTTTTTTAAAAGAATAGTTGTAAAAAGAAAAAGCCTGAAATAGAAATTAGTAGTGAAAGAAAATGAAAAATTTCTTATTCTTTAGGCATTTTTTTCCTTGAAAAAGAGAAATAGAAAATTAGATTTCCTATCTCCAATTTCTTATACACTCTTCAAAACCATTTTTGAAAGGCTGTTTAGAAGCAACATGAAAAGTTTGTTTTGTTATATCTCAATATTTCTGATGGGAAAAAAACACAACCTTTTTCTTTAATAAGTATTTTGGGCTGCCATTTAAAAGCAAATGTTTTTCTAATAATTTACAGTTATTTGTGATTATATAATCTTCAGGTTCTCATATGTTTTAGACCTACTGTACAAACAACTCTTTATCTACCTAAAAGTCTAATGTGCCATTTTCGGTATGTTACACATATATGTTGCAATAAGAGGAACTCTTCCTCCTAAATAGATGTTTGAGCAGCTTGCAGATTTAGACCATGTGTTTCATCATGGTTTTTAGCTCATCACATTCAATCCATATTAAAAAAAAAAACATTTTTAGTAACACCAGAAATTAATAGAATGAAAGGGCCTGATTGACAGCTCTAGTGACCCATATTCTTTATTATTCACAGGAGAGGGGTTGTATGAACACCTGTAAGAGCTTGTCTAATATTAGGAAATGGCTCTAACTAATAACTTGACACTAGCTCACCATACGGACGTTCTTATTTCACAGTAAACCTGCCTTCACACTATTTAATTTAATCTATATCCAAAACTAGTGTGAGCTAAAACGTAAGACAAGCATCTATGTGAAAGTTATTGCAGAATAATGATTCTGACATGAGAGCATACCTTGATTTATTTTTAAAATTATTTCCTCCAAAGCCCTAATATGAGATCCATCCCTATTTTTCCAACTGAGACCAAGCCAAGCCAGCTGCAGAACCAAAAAAGGAATTCAGCCTCAAAAACCCCTTAGGCACCTCTGCTAAAAATGCCAGCAATTGACCTGATTCTCTTCCCCCTCTCTCCCCAGATTCTGATGAGTTGCACATCCCTCCATCAGCTCTCCTGCTGATTTCAAAGGACTACCTGTAGTCCATATACTGACTCCAAGGTAAGAAATAAAAAGCAGCCTATCTGCACTTAAAACCTAGGCAGGATAAAAAGGGTCCCTATTTCACCCAAACCTTGCTGTTGGGAGGTGGGAAATGGGCAAAACCCTGACTGTGCTTCATGGCAGTCATCAGCCTACAGACCTGAACCCATGAAAATATCTTTTTAGCACAAATTACTCCATAGGAACCACAGTTTTTTCACTGTAATGCTTAGGGTTGCTGTGGCAAGGTTATGATCGAGGAGATGCATTACACTGCAGTCTGTGCAATAGCATAAATCTCTTCAATCCTAATCAGAAGTAAAGGAAATTCAGGGCAGGATTTTTGTAATACGGACCAGTGGGACCACAGCATTTTTCTTGAGTACATCTATATGGATGTGTGGGAAAAGGTGCTATTTTAAAAAGCAAGTGTTCCAGATAATTCGCCACTCTTGGCAATTTTTATTGTAACTACTTGCACTTAAGAAATACCTTTGATGCAATGCCTCATTATGCGTGTGCCAGAACATCTCTTTTCCTGGCAGCATTTTAGAAAAAAGAAAAAAAGTTTAAAAACCAAAAACCAAATAAAACAAAAAAAAACCAAACAAATTACCTCTGATAACTTCAGTGAGGTGGCATGTTCTCATAAATAATTCTCTTTCAATATATCAGCTAATGAATATGCGCAAAGGATTTGCATATCTTTTTTCTCCTTTTTAAGTCACATTGACCACAAGGCACAAATGTGTTCAGCTGTAATTAGAAGAAATACTGTGGTCCAATATCCATGACACCTCCTAGAACCACAGGAAACTCATCTCTTCATTGCTTCACAAATTGCCAGAACATTTCACAACATAAGATCAACGAGCAGCACAGAAAAAGTTCATCCAAGAAAATGTCCTTGATATATCTTTGATGCTATTTGCAGGGTACTATTTATTCTTGGACTATTGGAACATTTTTCACAAATACACTTTTTACAATAGAAGTAACATTTTAACTTCTAAATGAACATAAACATACACAGTTATTATATATATAAAGTTTAAAAATAAAAAATATTGATCAAAGATGAAAAGAGAAAGATGTCTGCGAAAGTGCAGTGAGGTTCTTCTTGCAAGTTAAAACTAGTATCTTGCTAACATTTAAACAAGTCTTGTAACGTCACGTTACCTTAAAATGAACCCTGTCTAGTGAAAATTCGGGTCATAGCGGCTCATGAGCCAAATTCACTCTTCTAAATATTATTTAAACAAAATAGCCTTGATACCTTATTCACAACAGCTCATTAGTCTTTATTGTGTTATACTGCAAAGTTTTACAATCACAACAGTAATAACAGTAAAAGCCAATAAAACTGTGATTAAAAAAATAGTGACCTAGAATTCAATCAAAACCATTGTAAAGAGATGCAACATAACAACAAAGCCTAATAAGGGCATTCAAAAATCATTACTTGAACTTATTTTCTCATGTATCTCTGATATATTAAAGACTAATTCTTTTTTCCCCTCTTCATTTGCTAAGTACAAGAATGCATTGGTAAATCATATTCACACATGAAACGTGTGTCTATTATCATGTCTAATCATAGGAATAGCTCTCCTGCAATACAAACATGGTTATGCTCTATCTAAACCAACACTGTATTCAAGACTCATGGATTGCAAGGCTGGGAAACACAGAAACTCTAGTTTGTGTCTTAGGCCTCAGACTTCTTGGATGAAACTCTTATATTAAGTCCAATACTTCTGACTGCACTAATGCATATCACCAAGAACTACATCCCGTGGATATTTACAGCCTTCCAGTGAAAGACTCTTCACTACTCATTTGGTGTTTGAATAGCCTTTGCACATTTGCTCTTAACATATGCACTCTATATCCAATTTAAGAGGGTTTTTTGCTTCTTACAATTTTGTGATAACCTTGCCTGCTAAGTTCAAGAACCTGTCATTATCTTCCCACCATGCAAGCACTCATACCAAGAATAAGCCATTTCTTTTTCACGAGCTACAACTATCTTAATTCTTTCATTGTAAAGCAAAGTATGAATCATCACTGTGATCTTCACATCTCCATTCCTTTTACTCCAGTGTCTTGTCCAGGCAGCGGTACCTTGCATATAATAGGAATATCTTAGAGAAAGCACAACATACTTTAACTTTCCAGTTTTGGAGATACCTTTTATCAGCGAAGCCCATCTTTTCCCTCAATCTACCCACTCAGAGTGTTGCTACAGCTAAATATATGAATTTGTGATTCTGTGTTCCAATATCCAAGTTCAATTGAGAGAAGGGTGTTAGGGTTAGTTAGCAGCAGACGTTCAAACTACAAATGTACATAAGTCACCTTCAGTATCCTTAACTCCTAGCAGAATTTAGAAGCTTCAGGGGTTTTGCTTCTCTGTTGAGCTTGGATGATATGTTCAGATTTATAATGTCATCTACTAATTAGTCAGTCCAAAGGATACACCATTCTCCACTAATATTTTTCCCTTTTCCTCCTCAACGCTCAAGAAAGGAAAACAAACAAAACTCAGAAAAGCTATCCACTCAGTCTTGTAGGTATTTTTCACTGGCTGCATGAAGATAAGAACGCATGCAAATTTTCCTCCATTGATCGACTAACTCTTCTTTAATTTTCTGACCAGCAGTAAAATAGTTAATGTCAACATTTAAAACAGATATTTACATTTATTCCAGATAAGATGATTTGTTCATTTGCAGACCAACTGATTCATACTACCTTCATTTGCAGGCAGATGTGAGCAGTTCTGTCATTTTTTTCAAAGTTTTTCTCCCAACTAAATTGCTGAAGATTTTCAGTCAGGGAGAAAAAAAAAAAGGAAAAGAGAAAAGGAGAATCTAGAAAGCAAAATGGCAATTCAAGTAAGAAATCAGATCCCACTAATCTCAAATGCTTTTCATTTTCAAATGAAAATCTCAGATGCCACTCATATCTGTTTAACTTCCTTTTTTCCTCTAAATAAACTTGTAGACAATAGGCGACTGTGACATGGCCTGCCATACCCAGCGCCCTCAGGACTGTGCCAGGAACAGAGCTGGAGACCACATCGTGAATTCCTCTCTTTCCAGTTCTGGGAAAATTCCCATTAGAATTTAGATTCTGCATCCCCAGTTTGGGATTCACTAATCTGTTTCCAACAGAGTTGTATACTCAATGAGCTTCTGTTTGCTTCTTGGCAGTCTATTTCCTTTGAATCTAAAGTCATAATGTCAGGTTTATGACATCATACTTATTTCCACAGCAACAGCATGCCGTGGCAAAAACATGGGCTTATAAATTTCACCAAAGGAACAAACAGAAGAAAAGAACCTGGCTGGGGAAAGGAGACGCCCATTTTGAAAACAACCTGTGTGAAAAACCTACATCTTAACTCATATTTTGTGAATCTTGGAGTTCAGATTTGAATTGTAAGGCTTAGTGCCATGCCTAAAGTAGTGAAGGAGAACAGAAGTACTGGAAAAAAGAAAAATTACTTTAGATTGACACTACATCTGTGTCATCACTCCACTGTGAAAATTTTCCTTGAAGCCAAGCAACCGGCATGTGTAATCCTCTGAAGATGCATCATCAGCGACACAAAAACAACCTGTATTTGCTTCCTACCAGGCACAGCCAACAGATTTTTTTTTTTTTTTAATTTATTTATTTTTAAAATCACCAGCAGATGTTCCAAAGCAGGGGAGAATAATCCACCCATTATAAGTACATTCAGTCATCTCTAACAGCCTTCCTGATCATCTCCATCTCCTGAAGTCTAAGACAGCAGAGCATAAACGCACTCTGGGAAACTTTCCATATTCCTAAAACAGTGAGTCATTCAACAGTTGTTTTAAACAGGATCTGAAAGGGTGCCACCAGCAACACTAAGGTCATCTCCGAGTGCACACTAATGAACCACACAGAAAAAAGCAGAGACGTTTGCAGCAGATTGTTTAATATTTCTTGACATCTCAGTACTTATATGGCCCTCACAACTTTAATATGAATGTCTCAAAATCATTAATGGATTTTATTCTCACATCACCCCTGAAAAATGGAGTTATCTACATTTTGCAAATGGAGAAACTAAACTAAGGAGTAGGTAAACAAAAGAAAACTTCTTTAAAGCTACAGAAAGGACATGATGAATTAAAATGTGATCACAGATCTCTTGAATCTTGTGTTTTGAAACTTTACGAAAACATGATAAGAGGCTAGATAATGTGTGTCTGAAAATATCCAACTTCCAGAAGGAAAACAAAATTTCAATCTGACCATATTTTTATAAATATGCACATTCTATGTATATTGATGACCTTTTTCATATATAAAGCTCCCTATATTAATGAAAATTATTCTGTCCCTAACCCAGGACAAGGTAACCATGACACTGTTGCATTGTAGAGTATACCAGATACCTATGTGGTTTGCCCCTTATTACAAGATCACAAAAAGTCCCAATCCTGTTGGGTTTCAGCTCATGTTGTCCAAATCTTTATATCACACAAAGAAAGAGACAGGCTTTGCCCAGGGAACTCACAGTCAAAGTGTAGAATGTTTAGTGTCAGTCCTGCCTTCAGGACATGGAATATATATACCATCTTCTCAACTCTTGTGCAGTCTCAGCACAGCCTCAAAGTTTAGCTTCCTATTTCTGATGTTATGAAGTCCCCCATAGTTTTAAGATCACTGTCACATTTTGTTCAAAAACATCTAGCAAAACAAGAAGAAAAAAAAAGAAAAACATCCGAAAAAGTAACAACAGATGTCTTTTTCATGATGTGTGATTTATTCCTTTGTTGAGACCCATTCTCTTACATAAAAATGAAACCGAAAACTGTATGTTTACACTAAGGAGAGTGCCTGAATTTAAATACAAAATGGTAACAGCCAAATGAATATCACTTCATGGAGCTTTCACAGACTATCTGCTGGGCATCGCATGACAAGGTCAGTAATGCTGGGGAGACAGCAAGGATCTTTGATTCTTTTCACCTACTTATTGCTAGCCAGTTATGGTCCTCTTGTTTTGCATTCATCTTGGCCAGCTAAGCCACCTAAAAATCAGGCCCCTAGGCTTTTTCTATCATTCCCAGGAGAAAAAAAAAAAAAGTAAGATTACTCAAGGAGCAATTCTTCCCATTGTAAAAGACTACTTCAAGATAGACAGGAAGAACAGATATCTAGGTGTTTCTTTCTGTGACAGTTTGACAGCAGATTGATGACTTATTTGGATTGTAGCTCTTAGACAGCTAATCTGAGATTTGATCAATCCCTTCCCAAGAAATTAGGGGGAGATGGCAGAAGCATATTCTAATCTGGCTAACCTTTCTGGTTCCAGTAGTAGCCCTTTTCAACCAGAGATAGGGAAAAAAAACAACAACAACAACAACAAAAACTGCAGAGGACTAGAATTATCTGAATTACATCTTCTCATGAGAGATGCCTGGATCTATATCTATTTTTTGAAAAATTACTACCCAAACTAGGAGTTAGAGAATGATTGCCATAACCAATGGCATGTATGACAGTACCTAGGGCAAATCATTAAAGTTTGCCCAGTAAGACGAGAATAAACTTCATTCAAACTTGGAAATTCAAAGCAATTCAGTCTCATTTCATTTTTAGCTTTAGCAAGCTTGAATATTTCTCTGAGCTTCCCGACTTTACTAGAAAATTGTTGCTCTTATGCTTTGACAAGTACGAGAATAGGCTGTTGACATAGGATTGCCCATGGAATTTTGGTGTCCTACGTGTTTTCACGGAACAAACCGCTGATTTTAGCAAGCGGAGATGAGAGTGCGCATGCATATGGTTCACCCCTCACCCGTGGAAGGATGAGATAAAGCAGCTGAAGTCCGTCAGTCACTTTGACTGAAGTTACCCATGACAAAATAGCGAGCGCTGCTCTGGAGCAAGGCGCGCCGGGGCTGCCCCCGCCTTGGCTGGCGCAGCCGGGAGCAGCGTGTCCCGGGTGCCCTCTCGTGGCCCCGCCGGGTACAGGGCTTCCTAGGCGGGAGGCACCCAGGCTAGAATGTGCGGAAAAGAGGTAATTCACTTAAAACTACAAGCAAGCTACAAGAAATTGTTAACCACATGTCCTAAAGGTCTTTAAAAATAGATCTCAAAAAATGCTTTCCTTATCTGGCCCGCCAGAGCTTAGCAAAGATTACAGTGAACAATGTTAGACCAGAGCAGTTTTCACCGAAGTCAAATGCAAAACTCTGGTTGATAGCGGTCTCAACAGGTTGAAGCCTCATATGGTTTCCCAGCATTAGAATGCATACATACTATAAACAGAATTAGCTTAAAGAAAGATAGGATCTTATGCACTAACCCAGTATGCTCACGTGCCACCAGGAGAAGCTGAGTTTACTTCCCCCAGCAACAGTGATAAGAACAGGTGGGCTACGAGGACGCAATGTTCCTATATTCAGGTTGCAAACATGCCTTAGCAGAAAACCTAAAGTTGGACAGGCTAGATCCCAAAGATCATGCCTGCAATTCTCTCTTGGAATTGAAAGACACCTTCCAGCCATTCTGCGCTGAGGATCTGGAGAGGAAACCGAGCTTTCCAAAATAAGAAATGAGGACATGGCAACTATTAGTGATGACTGCAAAACATGGAGCTTTAAGCTCAATGTTTCAAGAGACAGGATCGGCACAGTTCCATCTCAACCATACTATTGCTTCACGAGAACTCAATGTCTTAACTCACATGTGATCCAAGGCCTTTGTGTGTTTGTGTCCGTAGGAACACTTGTTATGTCACACAATTGCTTGACTCACCAAAGCAAACCAAAACAATCAGAGCAAAAAAGCTGTCCCAAACAAGCTGGAGGCTCAACAGGAGTATATGGTTTGCAAACACTATGCTAGCTTTCTGCTATTTCTTTGCAGAACATAATGCTTTCATTTGATTTAATTACTTCCTCACAAAATCACTTGCATTGAACCAAACAACAAGAATGGGAACAGGGTTTGTATGGCCAAAAAAACCTCAAGTGCCTAACATCACATGTCATACTGCTGCAAAGGGCACCCTGACAAAACCCCATTACTCCCATTTTCAGGGCATGTGGGAAGCAACTTGGCCCTGGCTTGTTCACAAAAAGTAGATCTGGATTATAGGACTATCCATGTCCATGACAGATTCATGTAATTGTGTAAACAGATTGGGAATGAGGTCTCCCTCCCTTAGAATCTCTCTCACCATAACACCACTCAATTGAAAACTGCCTAGTATCAAACTGTCACATCATTTTTGGTGGTAATTTGTCTGCACCATTTCTGCTGTGAAGTCATGAGGAGGGGGGAAAAACAGAAATAGCCGTCTGCAAAGTTACAGTGGTGTTGAGGATGCTGAAGAACTACTGCATGGCTGATCTTTCCACCAGGTCTTCTCAGACACCCTACAGATGACCCCCAGCTATCGGTTACCCCTTTTCACATTTTTAGTAATGTGCAGCCAACTATGCATGCCCACGTTATGCATAACTTTTCAACCCTTCCAACCCTATTTTGCTTATGAATCAAATACACAAAAGCCACAGGATTGTTCCCATCACCAATGCAGCAGCAATGTCTGCTCTAGTGGAACCTGTAGACTGTTCACCCTTTACACTCTAGTCATCATGTTTTCACTTTTCTCTTTGTAATCACAGAAAAGTATCTGTTCAATCCTTCCACCCTTCCTTTAAAAAACTTCCTATGATTTTGCTGGCACCACAGAGCTGTGGGACCAAGAGTCTCCACCTCTGCCTTAAATTAACCTAATGCTTAAAAAAAAAAAAAAATGCACTCTCATGAGATATGAGTAACATCTTGACCCAGTGAAATTACTTTTGACAATAGAAAATTATATTATTAGGATTAGGTCTGTATGTGGTTTGGTCCAAGAGAGGTCTCTGGAGAATGAACTTTGATTTTCTGTTTGACACATCCCTGAGGGGAATGAGCAGATTGAATAGACTCTGCCCAGGGTTTCTGGCAGACTGAGGAAAGGGGATGGAGGGGGTTAGGACTTACAGCGGGGGTGCCTTCTGTCACTACTGCAATATGCCTCTGGCTAGACAAACATTAGGATAAGGTTTTTAAGGAGCAGGCTGACTTCAGGGAGTTTGAGTTGGCTGTCAGAAAGCGTGAGACAGCATTGCACAGTACACTCCTGATATTTTCTGTTGCTCATTCAGCAGCAAGTGACATCTGTTCCTGTCATTATCGTGCTAATTCACAGATTCAGTGTGTTCTCTAATTGTAAAATTAATTTTAATAAGTTAGAGCCCCTATGCATGCACACTTCTGGGTACAAATGAGTGGGCTTTTCTATTCTCTCTTCAAATGAAGGATATTGTAGATATTGTCTGAGGTTATTAGTACCTGCATAAGCATGGACTTTAAGTATTTGGATAACATTAAATCCTTGATGTGCTCAGTTATCAATCTGATCTCCTTATGTCCCTGTTTTACAAGAATTACATTTGGTTAGTGTGTCCCTTCTGTTTCCTCCATGCTCCAATTGCATGGTACTAGGAAAGATGTTTAAGTAATTGGGAGGATGTTTATTAAGGGACTTTTTAGATAAAGTCTCAAGTCACAGGGGAATAGGACATTAAGCAGCTTATTCACTTTTGTGAACATTCAATGACGTATGATCATAGAGATGGGAGCCACTGCAAAAATCAGAGCTAGAGAGAGCCATTTTAGCAAAAGCCTGAGAAAAGATAAAAAAGAGAAAAATGCATCAATTTGTTTAAAAAAATAAACTTTTTTTAATAAAAAACTCATCAATTTTATTATAAAGTAAGTTTTCAGTGCAAAAACACTTCCTCTCTCTTGCACAAACTGGAACAAAATTCCCTGTGAGGTATACAAATGATGGAGTAAAGAAGAAATGAGCTTAGCTCCAACTCAGACTGATAAATACTAGAAATCCTTGGGACACTGACATGTTGGAGATTAAAAGTTTTCCAATAAATTTGGCTTCTTCACCCGCTTACATCCCACCTCACTTTAGCCCAAGGTACACTTGGTGGACTCAATTCATCCCAGGCATATCACTGCAGGCTTCAGAGAAGTTTCATTGGCCCACTGTTTAGTTCAAGGAAAACTATTTGTATTCAGTATATTCTCACTGTCAAGACAAACTTGAGCTTGCAGCAGCTCCGAGCTGTAATTTACGAGCAGAAATAAGTGTTACTGGGAGAAGGCAAAAGGATGCAGAAAAGGGATCTTGATGATTTAATCTTGGTCAACCACAGACATTCATTAGGCTTTCTGAAATGACCACTTGGGGGTGGGGAGGCAAGAACACTGCCAAAAGGATTTCTGTCTTACATTTTTCTAGTTATTAACCAATGCCATATTACCTGCCAACCACTGCACTCTCAGCGATTGTCTCCCCTATGGAAAACAAGTTAGCCTAGCTCCACTGGAGTCAGTGAAAACAGTTTACACAAGGGGAGGGTCTGGCAGCCTTCTCCCAACCCTCTTCCCCACTAATTTCCTCATTCCTCCCATATTCCCTTTTTCCTTCCTCCCTTTCTTTTCTCCCTCCATTCATTTTTTTCTTGGGGAAGGAAAGGAGGAAGGATTTTCCTTTGACTGATCTGGTCTTGGGATCACAAGCACATTGACACACAATACACAAGCCCCGTGTGTAGACTACTGCACCCTGGAGCAAGAAGAAAGATGATAATGGAAAAGTTGCTTCTGTTTTTTCCTGAAGGCCTACAATCTACTGCAATCACCACCAAAACAAGTATCACAATTACTCCTGTGCAATGGCTCTTACACATGTTTGGAAAGCTAGCACTATCACTATCCCAAATTACCAGTTCTCATGATATCAATGAAAGTCTTATGTGTTTTTGTTTTCCCCTTAGAGCCACAGTTCCTGAAAACAAGTAATTACTTAATGATCTTTTATTTTCTTAATGAAAGCTAAGTTTCAAGCCCCTGTGCTTGTGGAGAAGAGCTTGAAAATGGGACTTCAGGGAATTTTAAAGGCTTTATAAAAATACCCTCAAAATTCAAATAAAAAGAAGCAAAAGAATTTATTGTTGTTGTTGTTTTGATTTTTAAGCCTTACAAATGAGCACTGAGGCATCTCTGCAAAAAGAAATGAAGTGCTAAAACTACAGATGCTAACAGGAAGCATGATATAAATAAGACTTTAATCCTATTAGAAGTATAGAAGTGTTTTCAAAAGGAAGCTTTATGCTTTCCACAACTACATTTTGCACAGGAAACATCCAAACCCCTACCAAGTTGCAATTACAAACAGTACTGCTGCACCTCCCCCACAAGAGTTGCGATCTTATCCACAACCTCCTCTATGAGATATTTTCTCTGTCTGAAGGCATCACAGCCTACAGTTCCCAATTGCTATCACGCCATGTCCAACAGGAGATACTGAGGTATGAAGTAGACTGATTAATGGAGCCCGGAGCAACAAAAGAGGTCATGTCTTAAGTAGTGCCCTGAAACAATGCAACAACTTAGAGCCATTAACAAGCTGACCTAAAATAAACCATGAATTTCAGGATGACTTGACAAAAAAGTTGTGGGGGTTTTTTTTCCCTTGGCAAAACTGATGCATTTCCACAGAAAATATCAATTTTGCTGTAACCACAAATGTCTGTCAAATCATTTCAACGGAAAAGTTTCCAACCAATGCTAATCACTAGTCACTTGAAAACATACACCAAAATGTCCTTTGTTTTAGTGTACATCTGCAGCCAATCAACAGACTAATTTGAAACAAAAGAAGTCCATATACAGTTGGAAAAACAAAAAGACCAGCCAAACTGAATAGCTGCCAAGAATGTAGCCTTGAGAGAACATCTGAACGACACTAAGATATGTTGTTCTACACTAATCTCAGGAGAACTTCTTTTGATTTTGATGGATTTCTGTGCTGTATCATACTTTTATGCTCTGTCACAGTTTTGCAATGTTTAGGGATACCTAAACCTATGACCACCCAACTCCATCTATCCTATTCCTCAGTAGCTTTGATCAAGGGAGACTCGTTCCACACATGAGTCTTTACCAAAAACAAAAAAAAAAAAGAAAAAAAGAAAGAAAAAAATATTTCTCTACTAGAACAAGCTTTGTGGTTCTCAAGGATCAATCAGGAACACACTGGAAACAGCACTACTGCAAAACCCTCAGGCACATCTAATGTGTCCTGCCTGACATTCTGTTTAGAAGAATGGTTAGTTTAGCAAAAACTGCCAACAAGACTCCACTGCCATCCAGTTGCATGACGCATAAACATCTTATAGCAAGCAACATGAATTTCTACCAGTCAATCAACAACTCACTTGTTTTGCCATTCGACTGCTTTTTGTCTTGGAAATCCTTGCTGATATTGCTGTTATGTACTAGGTTATAAAGAGCCATAGAACAAGCATGGTAAGACAGAATATAATACTGAGAAAAATCAAACACAATTTTTAACTACAGTGGGGATCCTTCCCTTTTGGCTGTAATAGGGAAAAAGAAATGCTGCATCTGGAGATGTTCCACAAAACTTCTCAGCCTTATATTCCCCATGTGAATTGAAGTAATTTCATACGTAACCTACGGCACAAATAATTCAAAATCAAAAGAGAAGAAAGCAGCACCTGACCTAGAAAGGAACCAGCTTTTATTTTCAACTAACTTTTAATGACACTCTAAATGCTTTTAAAGTCATGAAATACAAATTGAACAGCACAATGGAGTAAAAGTTACATTCAGCATCCTAAAATGCTAGTTATGAAAATGTAAATGTCTTCCAAGAAAAAGAGGCCATTGTTTGAAAAAATAACCAAACAACGTAAAACGTCCCTTGTGGGAGTTCAAAATTTCTTCCTTGCTCATGTCATTCTAGCAAAACAGAGATCAGCTTAACTAACAAGTAAAATAATTGGCAGCCTCTTTTCTTTCCCCAATACACCAAAGATATGAAAACAAATGGGAAGACTTCAACCAACCTAGTTAGGAAGAAGGAAGATGAGAATATGTGAAGTATCTGAAGCTGCAGCTGTATCTCAGGTAGAAATTTCTTCAAAACCCACCACAATACAAACAAGAACATCTATAACAATTTGAGTATCGACATGTAGTGCACATCCATCTACAAGGGCTTTGCAATATTTTATTTATGCACTGAGAAAACAATCAGATATGCAGAAACTGTCGGAAATGGAGGCTGAACATCAGAACAGATGCTATTTTCCAAAAGACAACCATCATTCTAGCATGGAAAAAGAAACCCTCAAAGGTCATGCAGTTTCTAAAACAGGTCCCACAGATTGCAAGATGATACTAAAAAGTGTGGCTCTTATTGAAATGGGAGTTAGGTACAGCAGCCCAGGATTTCTATGAACAGTTTGTTAGTAGGACACTGAGAATTTCATTTCCTGCGGCAAGGAGGATGCATTACAAAATTCAGTCTCCTGATCTGGTTTTTGCCATGTTAATTTTGAGAATCAATTAAAACTTGCCCTTCAGTTTGATAGCGTTAGGGTAGCCAGTCATGAAGATCATGTTTCTCAAGATCTCATAGTTTAGGCCACTCTCCAGCGCTGCTGAGGTGTCTGAAAAAATCACTGTCAGGGACCATGAAACATGCCAGGCCTATTTTTTAACACCTTTTCCAAAAGCTGCCTTCTTGTCTCGTCCTTTCCTTTTTCCCCCTTCCAAAATACTGTGATTCACCACCTCTCAAGTGGCATTCATCCATGGGACCGGGATCAAATACTGAAAGTCTGTTTTGCTATTTTGAGACTCGTGATTGCACAGGAGTAGCAAGTGGATGCACAGGGAAGAGATCCGATGAAGCTCTGCCCAACAGCAGTATTTGAATCACAAATCGACTTTGCATTCAAATCAGCCGGGCTTTACCATTTATCAAGGTCTGTAGCAGTTTGGAAAGGAGGAGAAGAGTTCAGAAAAATGCACACATTTACAAGAACACCTTCCAAGAGAGCAGCTCCCAAATAACATTCTCCTTTATAACCTGATTGAAATAATCATCACACAGTCAAGCACAGTTTGTTGGTTACACTCAAAGCAAAACATGCTTCCAGCTGTGAGAGATAATTACTGTTTATTGACTGGCTTTTGAGGACTTTTATGCTATATTTAGTTGTAGGGTTGTTTGGTTTTTTCTTTGCATCACAAGCACTGATGAAAAAAGGCTGTTGCTTAGAGCAGTCAGCTGTCTTCTAATGATTAACCTCTTATTTCACTTCAGAACATGTTTCACCTGCAAATGTGCTGGGACTTCAAGATTAATCCTGGTCAAACTCCCATGAGTGCTCTGTTGAACCAGTAACTGCATTCATCAGCATTACCTACTGATAGCACTTTGTTCTTCTATAGTGGGTTTTTTTTTTTCATTTGAGTATCTTCACAAACACCAGAAAGGACAGTTAATTATAACCATCTCGCTACGGAGGGAAGGTTTTAGAAGTGGCCGTACGAGCTTGAACTAGTATTCCATTTAGTTAAGTGTTCCTACTCCTTACAGTGGCCAGCACAGTTGCTCCAGAGGCAGAATCAGAAACCCGAAAATAAGCACAGAAGAGTTCATAACCCCTTCATCTCCAGTAGTTACAGTAGTAGTAGGGTTACACCCTTAAGCCAGGAATTTTTAAATCTCTTCCGGGACATTTTTCGTGAATGCAGTTTCTGTTAGCCTTTATCTTTATTCCATCTGTTCTGTAGATGACATAAGCAAAGCCCAGAGAGGTGGCTTCAAACGTGACTCAAGGTCTGTGAGGGCACTCAAGGAAACTCTGACTGTCCAGGTTTGCTTTCAGTGTTGTCTCTTCCACTCTGGTGTGATGTGAGGACAATGTAATTGGAACTATGCAAAAAATGCAGTGGCAAATAGTAAAAGGTCAGAGTACAGCTCTAGTGCCACAACTTTGACAGTTTCAGACACAGCAAAGGGAAAGGCACAAAGAAGGAAGGAACAGTGAACCAAAATGATTAAAAAGTTTTGCGAAAAAATTCCTTGTTAAACCAACATGTTTTCCTTTGGAACGGGGCCTGAAGTTTAAGTCACCTAAAACTGAAGCATTTCATTTTGAAGCAAACAATGTCGCAACTGAAGCACTGAAAACATTTTTTTTTCTTATTTTGTTTTGCTGAATTGCTCTGAAGATTGTTTTCAGATAAATCAAAAACAGTTCCCATCTGCCCCAACCTGTTTAATATATTCATTAGGGTCCCAAATGGACTCATCACAACATGCCAATTGGAAAACTCATCCCCTGTCTGTACAGAAAAGTTGATTATGTTTCTACACAGTTCTGTGGAGGACACATGACCAATTGCAGAATTAAAGTAGTCAGAAAGCAGCAACAAGATCAAGCCATAAGAAAGTTGACTGTTTGTAAAAGATACAGGACCACTGGGTATTTAAAAGGATGGAAAAGCAAAGATTGCCCATGATTTTGAGGATTATTGGAATCTATAAGAAGAGTCAGAATTTATTATGTCCTCTTTGTGAATTAGAGGTTCAGAGTTAGACAATATATTGTAGAAATATATCTTTAGAGTAATATTGCTATCAGCAGGGTAACCTCACAGCAGTCTACCATATATTCTACATTCCCATCCCTGTATACAGCCAGGAAGATACAGAAAATTAATAAGGAGTCGATTTAGGGATTCCTGTTTGAGCGCTCAGGCAGCAAGCAGGTCTATGAACCAGGTACTATTTTGTAAAGGACTAAAGTTGGCCTAATTCTGCCTTCCATTGAATTTCATGGAAGCTTTATTGTTAACTTCAGTGGGAGAAGGATTAGATCAATGATAAGTGCTTGTGAAAATCATATCGTAGGGCAGAGTGAGATTAAAAGATTCTTAAGACTATGAAAATTAATGTATTATTTAAATTACTGGAGTGTTCAAAACCAGATTCAGGTTGATTTGTAGGGTAAGGGCATTTGTAGGGTAATGCATCATAATGTTTAAAATTAAGGAGAATAAGCAGACATTAATAATTTTAAGGCAGAACATGCCATGAAAATAACTACCTTGTCTGAATTCAATCATGCTTGCGCAAGTCACTATCACTGAAGTAAGATGGAACTTGAAGTCAATGGGTAGTTATGATTGTTCTAGCAGAGCAATACATGCAGCCTTCCAATAGTATTGCTAACAGCAGAAAGAGGCAAAAGCCTTAAGGCATATTCTTTAAGATTCTCCATAAAATTAATTCTAATCAGTTCTATACCTTCTTAGCAAAGCTTAAAAGAATAAGAGAAAAAAAAAAAGTCAGTGGGGTTTTCTTCCCCTTTAGTGTCATAGCATTGTTCAGTACTGGTTTTCTAACCGCAACTGGTGACATCAAAAGAAATACGGTCTTATTAACTGAGGTCCAACAGAATACATCAGGTAGAGTACTGACATCTTTCTCCACAGTAAGACAAAACATGGTATACTCTCTCCACCACTTAGAACTTCTTCCATCTAACTGACAACCTTGCATTTTTGCAGGTGCTATTTCCCCAGGTTCACTTCTTTTATTTTTTACTTCTGAGATTGCTTAGTTTTCTGTCTATGGAAGAAGATCTAGAATGCGTTAAGAGTGCATAGTCTGCCTTTTATACCAAACTGAAAGTCAACTTTCTGCGGGAAAGAGAAAGCGATAACATCCCTTATAGTTACTGAGGTTTATTATAAAAGGTTTTCTCTTCTTTGTGAGGCAACCTCTTCTCTGTTGTCCTGATCACATTCCTATTGAAATCAGCTGCAAAGACCTGACCCCAATGAGAACAGGAGCAGGATCTGCAGTAATCAGTAATTAAGGCAAGTACTTATGTTCTTGGGGGCAGAGAAAAAAGGCTTTCACATTTACCCTTCACATGCACGAAGCAGCTGGCTGGTGTGGGGGCTTTGCACACTTCAGGAGATTTATCAGTAAATCCACTTGCAGCTGTGATAACAGCACATCAGTAATGACTTATGCTGTCTGCCAGTGAAGGGGCAATAAGCACTTCAGTACTATTAATAAGATGCTGCATTACAACAAATCCATCCCACTGGTTGTTTGCTCATTTTCAGTCACAGTCTCTGTTTTGCTCCCCACCCCTAAAACCTACAGGGCAGATGTGAGGGAGTCATTTAAACATTATGAACATCACACCACAGAACTGCTTCAAACCAGAAAAAAAAATTGTTCTAAATACTGCATGTTATGCTCTGGCACTTATTTGATAAAACCTGTGAGAAGAATTCATGATATTAATCCAGTTTGCAGTAGGAAGGTGCCCACATCATCACCAGTAACCTCTCCTCAAATCACCAAGAAATGAAAAAGCCTGGAGAACAACCTATTTTCACAATTAGAGATCAAAGCTGAAATTACATGCGAGAGTGCCTGTGTGTCTCTGTAGGAGGAACAAGAGAAGGGAGAGTTAGCTTTACTGCTCATTCATGCTGCATCTTGCCTTTTAATAAATTACTTGTTCTAATTCTCAGTGAAGTAAGCTAAACAACTCCCATTGTCTTAAATAAAGAATCTAGTCCAGGAAATAATTTCAGAACTTTTCAGCGCCACTAAATTAATTCAAGAAGATGAAGAAAGAAAAGAAATTACCCAAGAAAAATATTAAAACTGAATTCCATCTTCTGGTTTTAATATGAATGTGTAGGATGCTAGCCTGTGACTTTGAAAAACTGGCTTCAGCTCCCTGTGCTATTTAACTTAACAGAAAACTTTTAAAGGAGGAATTGAAATTCAAGTATCTTCAATACATCAACTATCCTCTGATACTTGAGGCACTTTTTCAAGAATAGCACGTCTACAGCATGTGGACTATAATCCCACATACCGTAGGGAAGGGACTGCGTCACATCACCATCAAATGCTCTCAACACGAGACTGTTGTATAAAGTGGAGTACTGTTCACCATCTAGTCCTTCTCCACATGTTTTTCTCACAAATGCCGAGGCTGCCACTGCAGTCCACGTGGAGCCCAGTCTAAGAGATATACTCTGACTGGTATCCTGATAGGAGCCTGGCCATGGAGGGAATGCACAACTGGTGTTCAAATCCTGCCTGGATCCACATAGAGGTCCAGCAGATTGCTCTACCATAACATAACAGAAGCCGTTTGGGACATGCCTTACTTCATGTGAGCAAAAATCTTCACCAGCAAAGGTGTCTGTAGGACTAGCTGTGCAGGTAAGAGGTTAGTCTTGGATTTGGGCATCTGAATCTCCCCTCTGTCCTAAAGTCTTTTGCATTTATCAGTCCAGAGCTCAGTTTCCCCATCAGGAATGGAGATACTACAATTTCCTAACCTAACAAAAGTGACACAAAGACAAACATACAAAAAAAAAAAAACCACCCAAACCAACCTCTGAAGTCCTGAGATGTAAACAGGTGTTAAATTTATATCAGAGAGAAAAATAAACTTAAAAGGTGCACACCTCTGTTTCTATGTGAACCTCCATGAACTTCCCCCTTGGATTATGCCTTTCTTACTGTGTTTACAGGAAACTGAAAAATGATTGAATGGAAGAATACTACTTCTTAAAGGTTTCAGTTTGCAGATAGCATAACAGATAGCTTAACAGATATTTTAATGCCTCTCTGACTAATGCTGTATTTCCTAGTAAATGTATAAATATATCATTTTTAAATAAACAGTCCACTAACTTCTTGTAATTACACACAGCTGCAAAAACCTGTTTGCTCAAATGTCAGGAAGCAACACAGAACTTTTTGTCTTTTCAGGTTTTCCCATATCCCTAGGCAATTTATCCTGAAGCTTGAGCTGGTATATATATCTTTGCCCCCCCCCCCATTTTTTTATCATTAGAAATGGATTTCTTTTTTTAAGCTTTTATGGCGCAATCACTACAAATGATACTTATGTTTTGCCCTTTCCTCAGAGATCTTTGATTAGACAAAGCTTTTCACAAAGATTTTAATTAAAGCAAAAAGGGTTGGAGGTCAAGGTTGACAATCACAGGTGTCAGCTTCCCACTATGTCCACAAGTTCATTATCTGCAGACAACTCTCATTAAAATTTGCAAAATATAGCCATGTGCTGCCTAAAATGTCTGAAATGTACTAATAAACAAACAAACAAAAAGTAGGATCATAAACCCACAGGAGCCATTTAGAATGAAAGATGGTCCTAAATTAAAGCCTTGATCCAGTCTCTTGACTGCTGCTAAGATTCAGATCCAAATCTATTCACTCAAAAACTAGTGATGAGAGTCATACAAATATATGTATTAAAATTTTTTATAGGTATTGAAATAACTTCTTGCCTGGCTTCTTTCCTTAGAATGAATGAAATCAAAATCCCAAGTCCAAACTCTCTAAAATCTGGGAAATTTCTTACCCAGCTCCAGACTCTGTCAGTTTTTCCCTGCTATTTGAATGCTATGCCAAATAAGGAGTAAGTCTTCTGTTTTCCAAGCAGCCCAAGATTTAAATGTCCAAATGTCATTGAAAGAAAAAAAAAATCATAATGAAAAAGAACCACTTCCTTAAACTCATTTCAATATGTTAGAAGAGTTTATGCTTATCTGTTCATTAAATAACACACTATTGCAAAGTTTTATTTCTTACTACTGTGCAGTATAGATGCCATTATTAAAAAGGGGTTCATTTAATTAAATACGGATAATTTGTTTCTAAGCAGAAATTTTAAGAATAACGAATTCCAAAGACAAGGAGAAGCACTCATCTGTTTTAGATAAGATGGTTGTTGGACCAACAAGAGAGAACCATAAATGCTTTTAAGTTCAGTTGAGCTGCAAAGTTTTAATCTCACCTGGTCAGGGCAAGGCTGTGAATTTTGTCTTACAAGATACTCACATTTTAACTACACAATCCTGCCATTGCCTATCCCCAAAGTCTCATCTCTGCCACAGAAATGCAGGTCGGGACTGGGAGTGCTGGGACTGAAGAAGGGGAAATGGAACAGGAAGAAAAGTGTGAGGGACTGCTTAAGGCTCTAATCCTGGAGCATCCTCTTTCACTAGCTCCAAAAGTTCATGCATAATACTCCCCCCGCACAGCTCAAGAGGATATGGCTGACAAATTCCAGGTGCCATGAAAACCTTTGGAAAGCATCTCAAAAAAGCAAATCCTTCCATGAACTCTGATTCTTGACCTCCCGTCTTCCCTTTAGAAAGCTGAGCAATCACAGTAAGTACCTAACAAAAATTAATTAGGATTCATTCTCCTGGTGTAAATAATGAGCGATACGAAAGTTAAAATTGTTTCCAGCAGCAGAAATAAATTTTGATCACAGGAGTTTTCTGTAATAGATAAGCCAGGCATTGTTTTTGCCAGATGCATAGAGAACGCAATGGCTAAAACAAGCTCCAGCTTTTAATATCCACTAATATATTTCAACAAAACTATTTTCTTTCTTTGTATTTTGTTTTCAAGAAAAAGCTAAACAGCATCTTTGCGCTGATATACAGATTGTCAAATAGAGTTTTAAATAGATGCAGGGTGCTTTGGGCTGGATTCTAAAGCAGATGGGAGTCAACATAATTGTTGGAAAATTAGCTTGACATTCGTGTTTCCTGACACGTATATAGGAGGGCAAACTGCAGCATTCTGCTCCTGTTGAAGAGCTGGGATTTGGGCCAGAGAGCTGCAATAGTCAGGTTGAGAGGACGTAAAGGTAAAATGATGCCGCACAAGGGGAATATTGCGTAACTTCCACGATCTAGTGCAAACACAGGAACAATACTACTTCATTGCTATTATTTACCAGAAAAAGAATCTGGGCTTCTTTCCTCAGATGGTAAACTTTTAGACTTTTCTCTCTGCTTATCAAGGCTCCAGGGACCCAGGCCTGCCTACAGCTAGTGAAAGTACTGCTATTTGCAGCGTAGCAGTAACAGGATTTGAAGCTCAATGCATTAAAGAATTCAGTGAAATACAGAACATTTTAACAATGAAAGTCCAAGTTCTTCTCCTACATTCATTATTTTAATCACAACCACTTTCTTGAACAAGTCAGAGAAAAGGCTAAGTTTTCCCTGTTCCAGGACCAGTGTTTCAATACAGGAGACCTTATTGCAGCCTATCAGTACTTCAAGAGGGCTTATAAAAAAGATGGTGGCAGACTTTTTAGCAGGGCCTGTTGCGACAGGACAAGGGGGAATGGCTTTAAACTAAAAGGGGGTAGGTTTAGACTAGACATAAGGAAGAAATTTTTTACGCTGAGGGTGGTGAAACGCTGGAACAGGTTGCCCAGAGAGGTGGTGGATACCCCATCCCTGGAAACATTCCAGGTCAGGTTGGACGGGGCTCTAAGCAACCTCATCTAGCTGAAGATGTCCCTGCCCACGGCAGGGGGGTTGGACTAGATGACCTTTAGAGGTCCCTTCCAACCCAAACTATTCTATGATTCTATGATTATCCCTTGCAGAAGATAACACAAGAGCCGTGATATCTTTCTGTGGATATACGTGCCAGCTATCTCATCAAGGCAGGAAGAAAAGAAGCTACATCAAAAATCTATTTTGTTCAGACACAGTTTGCCTCAGGAAACAATTTATTGGGCAGAAGGTTCCTCCAGCTAGCATGGCCTACAGCGTCCCCTTAACCAGGGACTCCCAGAGGAACTTTTCTACCCTCACACTTTTTGCCATCTGTCTCACAGTCACATGTGCAATGTATTCTTCCCATCAACCAAAATCCCTCTTTGTGCTCATAGTGTTTATGAGGGCCAGATGTTCTTGGGTCTCACTAGACCTAAGCCATACAGATACAGCTGGCAGTAATCTAATTAGGCATAAACAGGTCTCATCTCCCCTTAAACAGCCATTCATCTTATGACCTACTGGTATGTTCAGACACCTTAAAATTTTCAACTGGCTAGTTAACTTGCTTTAGTGTCAAGAAGAAGGTGGTGTATACGTATAGGTTCATATACAGTCCCTCCTTTCTGTAGATGTCTGGCCTCTAGAATACATGCCAAGACCACAAACACACCATAGATGCAGAGGCCTACGCTTTTCTCTGTCAAAGCAGCACACAAGTACATCAGTTCCCCCAAATTCAACTCAGTGATCTAGGAGCTAGATTACCTTGTTACAGTTTTCTCTCAGCATTATCTTACTATGAATGCTACAAACATACAGACTTACAGAAGATTTACCTCTTGATTCAATTTGGGTGGGAATCGTCTTTTTTTCCATTACTCTGTGCTTTTTTCCTTTCTTTTCAGTCCTCCTTTCATTCTGCAGGCACTGACACCACTTCACAAACACAATTCTCTCCAATCCACGTGATGCCCTTTCTCACTGCCACGTTTCTGGACATGGAGCTGACACCACCTGAACTGAAGGATGTAGGAGCGCTCCTTTGGTCAGGACAGGAACAAGATGCACTTCATCCTCTGAGCACACAGATGGGGATGGGGCATTGCTGTGTATTCCAGTAGGCCTGGACAAACACAGACATAAGCTCTATAAACCAGAGCTAAAGAAAAGAACAAGTTGTTCTTTCGGAGCTCCATGTTTCATACAGATCAGCACACTAGGCACTCCCAGTAGTTTGCTGGATCAGAGATTTGATGTACCTTATCACTGCTGCTGCATTTCTGGGTGCCAGCTGTGGCATTGAATTATTTCTGCTACTTTAGGATGACCTGGATAGTGCACCCTTTCACTGAGCAGGGTAGTCCTCGCCACTGGTTATTCAAACTTTTATTGTTTCAAAGCTGACTTGACATAACCCACTTCTGTTTGAAGAGGTCCCAGAACTCCACCAGAAGCCTTAGCTACTGCAGATCGCAGTCTTTCAGGTGGGGTAGGCTGTCATGAGTGCATAAAACACTGCAACCCTTCCACATGGTCACCTTAAGTGAAATAATTTCTTTGAAGCACTGTCTTTATTTAAAATGCTAATTATATCACTTCAGCTGCACTAAGAGTGTTAAAGAACCTGAGGGAGAAGCGGGTGCCCAGTCAACTCCCTATCACAAATGAGCTTGTTTCAAGAGTATGCCAAATGCCTAAGCTCCCAGAACCAGCTCTGGAAATCCATCAGCAACCAGCTATGGGGATGGTCCAGCCACATATACTCCATTAACAGTTAAGATCAAGAGCCACGAGGAGCTGCTAAGAAATCTCTGCATTATTCTAACCTTACGGTGTTCTGCTCAATTTTTACGCTGTGGAGGATCAGAGCGTGTTCTTCCCAAGATGACAGAAAACCTTGCTTAAATTTCAGAGCATCTGTGGACTGAGAGTGGCAGATAAATCCACTATTGCATTAGCCTAATGAGCTGAGTTCACCTGACTGCAGAACTCAGGGAGTCCCCGCCTTTCCCTCCAGATATCTCAATCTTTTGAACAAACTCAGCAAAACTCTTGGCACATGGCACAATCCATAGATAACTGCAAACTAAACCATCTGTCAGCAGGTACAATCCTTGCTTTTCCTTTGAGGGACTGACTTTCCAAAATTTTCCAATGTACCTTATTCCCTTATCGAGTGAACGGTACCTAGAAACCAGACAGGCAGTGGATTGAATATATCTCACTTTTTTGAAAGTGACACACACCTTGGTTTCCTAGCGCATCCCATCTCTCCTAGCCATTTATATCTGTTGTTTTTACTGCTCTAGTATTATTTATATTGGAAAGTACAAAGAAAGGCATAAAAGCAGAACAGGAAAGACTATTAAACCCACATCCGACAGGTGTAAACACCTGGATGAAATTTAAGGAACTGAAGAATTAGGACTGGAGTGCTCAAGCCCTGAATAAAACAGGAACCAGAGCTGGCCAGATGATGTTCCAGCACTACATTTTTCTACTGGGAAATGGGTCATACTGAAATGTTCCACTGGAATGAATTTGTTCAGAGAGAGATCAGCTTGGAAGCTGACTCCTTCCTTACCCTTAATCCCAGAAGTCTTCCTCACCACGTGACAGAAGCTGAAAGCCTGGAAGCACCCACAGACTAGCCTTCAGCTCTTCCGTATGTTGGCTTCACTGGTGCCACCTTTCAAAGTGGTCTGGGATCCCAGGCTTCACTGAAGATCAACTAGGCTCTGCCAGCTTCTTGGCAGGTGGCTATGGGCCTGGAAGTCCTCAAGATAGAAGCCTCTGCACATGGCTAACTCCTTTGCCTTTTTTCCCCAAAGATCAGAGGCTGGCTGCAGGCCTTCAGAAAAAGACAGGTAATCTTATCAGCAAGGCAGGTGAAGTTTCCAAACCTCTGAATTTTTATCAAAACATAAAATTTCATGACTGCTCAACTCCACCAGAGAAAAACCCCAAGCCCCTCGCTCTGTTACAGACATGGAGATGTCAAAATTTCAGTGGATGAGGACACGGAAAATACCATTTCCTGTGGAAGCCACACAACTGGGGAAATTTCTTACCTGTTGCAAGTCATATTTCGACCATGGCAATAAGAGAGCTGAAAAGTCTGAACATGGGGTGTAGAACACGGGCAATTTGCCCGCTCATGACTTGACAGTTGATTGCCGGCAGTGACCTGTCTTTCAGACTACACAAATCCTCTCTAGCTAAGCAGTGCGAGTGCCAGTGCTGCTTGTCCTTTTAGGAAGATGTGATGTGAAAGCAGGACACAAAAAACCAAAACCAATCACCCTTCTGTAGGTGAGGCTGAGGAGTGACCCTGAACTCGAAAAATGCATGTGAAGTGAGAAAGGCTTCTATTGTGTTAATTCAAACATTTGCAGGTAATTGCAGGCAATCTGAATTCCATTTCAAGGTTAGAGGATGTCATTTGCATAAATGATTCTCGTTTAAGAGGGATCAGAATAAACATCATTTAGAGAACTTAAGTATTTATGACTGGAAACAAGCCTGTTTGTTAATTGTTAACTGATGAACTGAATCCTGCCTAAGGTCATGTTTTGAAATAAGATATGAAAAAGCAGTAAAGCAGACTTAACAGCCCTAGGAAAAAAACCTCCTAAAATATCAAAACAAAAAGGAGAAAAAGAGATGGAAGTGGCTTAGGGTCAGGCTTAGTGCTTGATGAGGACAAGTGGAATACAAGAAAGTTTTTATAGTATGTTTTCCTTTCCTGTTAATCATTTACTAATTAACTCATGTGATGGGCTATTACCATCATGTAAGCCTGCATCCCAAAATTATAGCTGGCAAAGAATTCTTCCTTCTCTTGTAAAATTTGTGAAGTTGCATAGACATTGACTAATATGAACCTGGTATTGAAAGGGAGCCCTGGGTAATGAGAGGGGCTTGGACAAGGAAAAGTGCTTGCCTTGAATGGGTGTTTGGGGGGAAGAAAACACTCCCAAGCAAGAAGGAAATCCAGGCAACAATTCTGCTCGAGAGCCCCAAATATTCTTCTCTCTCCCTGCTGTTGACTTGGCTAACAGAGACAACAAAGATCACACTTCCCCTGCAAGACACAGAACAGATTATTCCATGACAAGAAATTGCACCAGCTGAGGACTTTGTGGAGAGAGATAAAACAAGAGAGCAGCAGAGCTGAGATCTTAAAACCAAAAACCTAAATCTCTGGCTGAGTTGATTCTAGTACTCCTAAGGGGAGCCAAATAAAAAGACTTTCTAAAACCCCTTTACGGTTATTGTTACCGCTCCAAGTCAGGAGTGGAGGACTGAAACTGTGGGCCAATTCTGGATGTTACTGGAAAGGAAATAGTGAAGTGTATTCATGCCAATGTTACAGAGGAGGGATACTTGCATTGTATTCTTTATTTTTGTATGGATTTGGTTTCTGGCTTTACCAAATGCATTTTACCTTCCCCTGATAAAAACTGTTTTGTATCTGTGTGCACAAGAGGTCCCAGGGAGGATGCACTTATTTATTTCAAGTTTCTGCATGAGGGCTCAGCCTGATTTAGAACACACTTTGGAGGCAGCCTAAATGTTTTGATTCTGACCATTTTTGCTGTCACTAACCACCTGAAAGCTTATAATTACAATGACAGACATCTGTCCAAATCAGATGCTATTTCCTTTTAGCGAGTTATCCTACCATCACAGGGGATACATCTAAATCAAATAAAAACATGTCTGCACAGTTCTGCATCAGTACAGACAGGACCCAGCATCATCTTCCTACCTCATCCCTGTGGATTGCTGCAGTAGGGAAGAGGATTGGTGCATTGCTTTTGCATCTTTCCCAGTCTTGTCAGAGCCTTGCCTTCTCTCCAAGTCCAAGGGAACTGTAATCTTGGATCATTCTTGCCTAGGAAGATAAAAAAATTTTTTGCAGCTAACCTACTAACAAGCTCTGTCCGGATCAGAGTTTCAATTTTTAGGATATTTTGGCATAAAGACATCTGTCTGGCTCCCTGAAAAACTGAGTCCAAAATGGGAAGACAATGCAATGCAGGGCAGAGACACCTAGGATGGCTCTCTGTATGAGCTAACATGGGAACCAGAAGTCGGGTTGACTCCCAGCTTACATCTCTGCTTGGAAAGGTAATGCTGTATGTAATACTCACCTGAGCTGGTGTTGCTAACTCAGTGTCTCTGTGCTGTACTTCCTTGCTCCGTACGGACATAGAAAAGGAGAAACAACCTTCCTTCAAATGCTGTATTATCAGAGACAGTGTTCAAATGACATTCCCACCCTCCAGCTGGTCTTTGAGTCAAGATCTCTACAGAGGAGGAGACCATGTCCTTGAAGATGATATTCCCCCAGGGCATCAGCTGAAATCCCGACTCTCCTGCCCTTAGAAAGCCCTCTCACAAGGTATCATCTCACAGGTCGGAAGCACTGGCAGCTGGTGATGAATAAATCATACCTTATAATCTCTTTAATACAAGTCTCGCTCCTACTTCTAACAAATGAAAACACTATGTTTCGTTTAATAAGAAATGCATGAAAGTGTGCCATTCATAAAAAGATTCAATTAAACATATGAAGCATATCCTGCTGTGACCCACATTTCAGTAACAATGTGATCTTCTTTCTTGTGTGGCAGTGGGACTTGTTCAGGCAACTTTTGGTTTTGATTTTTTTTTTAAAAACACGCAAGTCACCTCATTCAGAAAGCCTGGTCAAATCTTCAGGAGTAATTCTACAAATGCAAAACAATTCTCCAGTATAAATGTAGTGAATACAACTATTTATTTGAATACAACTATTTATTTGATTAGAAGCTGCCAAATCATGTATTTTCTCCTTGAAGCAGAAAAAAAAAAGTCCCTTTTCTTCCTTTTAATGGAAAATATAGAGGAGTTTTTCTTTAGGTGAATTAGATCAGAAGGAATAACGGGGAAATTGTTCACAAGAGAAAAATCCTACTTCCCCAGGCTTTTGTCTTCTAAATAATTGTATTCAGGTCTGAATGTAAAAACCTAAAATGTTATTTTAAGAGTTGATTTTGCAGAAGTATTTTAAACATCTTTTGCCATCTTTGATTTCAACAGTCTGAGACAGAAAAGTGAACAAATGAAGGAAAACAATTCACCACAACAAGGGAGTCCAATATCACTAACTAGAGAAAATAGTCCACAAACATACTACCTCACCTTCTAATTAATCTCTTGCACAGTTTGAAATCACAAAAATAGTTATTTCACTGTCATGGAAAGCTTTATCCTAAGCAAATAGATTTCACTGAAAATACTCAAAGCAATTACTGAACATTTATCTTTCTAATACTTTTTCTGCAGAACAGGATCATTTAATTAGGGAATTAGATTGAAACCTGGCTCACTTAAGTCAGTGGAGCCTGCTACTCGCTCCACTGGTGCCAGGGTTTAATCTTCAGATTTCAAAAGGACTGCCTATCTGCTTAAACTTAAGCGAGTACTTACGCATGCTGCTGCGTTGGGTCATAAACCTCCAGTTTGTTTATAAAGTTCTGTAGAAAATATGAGGGGGAAAAAAGTACTAATGAATTTCTAGAAATTGGAAATTGCTTTCCTGTTTAATTCCCCATTGAATGCTAGTGTCCTGCTTTCAGGTATGCAGAGAAACTGTACGTGGTGTCTTTTTGGTTGGTTCTTACCATCTCCAATCAGCTAAAGGATTTATCCCATTTCTGTGGAAGATGCCACAGTCTTAACTGACACACACCTACTACAAGGGCAGAGCATGCCCGGACAGAAAACCAACAGCTCCTAATAAATTCTGGATAAATGAAGATGCTGCAACACCTCTCCTCTGCAATTCAAACTATCACGAGCAGCTCTGACTTACTCTGCTCTCCTGTCACGGTTTCCCACAGAAAAAAAAGCCTAACGCCAGGTCACAGTTCTTATCTGCTCATCACGCAGTTGCCTTCAGGTACTGCAGGTATATGTTTAAGACCTCTCCCAAAGCTGCAAGATGAAAATCACGTTGCCAGCAGTGATGACACACTAGCACAATAAAACTTTGTTTATTTAAAGGCGAAGCTCAGCTGTGCAGGATACTGAGTTTTCCTGCAGGACAGTCCAAAAATTCTCACAGAAGCTAAGACAAGTCTTACCACATCCCAATCTGTATGCAAAGCACACTTCTTGAACCTTGCCCTTTTCTCTTTCTACCACAAGAATACAGCTGTGGGTTGTTTTGAAACAAAACCCATACAAAATGGTACAAATAACAGCACGCACATTTGTCCTCCAGGGGAAAAGCTGAGAGACTAAACAACACGTAACAGACATTAGCTGCACCACTTTTTACAGACTGCAACATGCTTAGAGGCTGACAGTTGCAAAAGCCATGGAGGCACGCAGCACCCTGCTCCACGAACAGGCTGTTCAGCCCACGTTAAAATTGTTGACTTGGAACCAGCATACATTGTCCGTAATCAGGATTTAATACTGAAAATGCTCAGAAGTCAAGATAACTGAGCATTATTAAAGGAAGCCATATCGCTTTTATATGTATACAACTCCATTCCACACAGCAATTGCCTCACATCAGATATGTCCCAAAAGAAAAGCTCAAGGATACCCATATTTAAACCCCAACCTGATTACAGCATACAGGTGATCAGAGTACCTGTGGGCAAGTTCCTCCCAGATCTTTCTGTCAGAGCCAAGGCGTTCGTTCACAGGGAGCCGAGTGACTGCTTGCACTGTCCGGACTGGGGTACAGCACAGCACGGTTGCCAGGTTTCAGTGAAATCACTTGTTTTACCATACCTCTTTGGCATGCTCCTTCGGCAAGTGCCAAAGACTTTCATCTTCGCGCTGCAAATTCAGCACAAATAAACAGCACTTGGGGAAAACAGTTTATCATTAAAGCAGAACAAAGCCCTAATACCTGCGGGCATATGATTACTTGATATACCTACTACAAATGTAAACATTTACAAAACTAAAGTATAGCTATTATGAAATATCTGTTAACATAAGGCTAGGTACTACTAGCATTAAAATGTATAATAAAAATGGATCAACTTCTAATAAAACTAAACCAACATCTTTGGAAAATACGTCACAATGTTATTAAAAAATGCATTAAATAGTTTTTAAAACTCTAGCAAAAGTCACTGAAGTGCCATTTGAGTGTACATAGCCTAAAACTCAATAATAACAGAAGATGAATGATAATTCAGTCACAAATCATTCTTATAATGCCTTATTTTTGACACGGGGTATAAGCAAATCTCAGCGTTATCTCATAAGTTTTGTTTGGTGTTGTTGTGAATTAAATGAAAAGGTTACTACAAAAGGCTAAGGCAAGGACCTAGTACAGATCTCAGTTGAACTAAGACACATGAGAAATGTTTGCTGGAGTTTATTATTTAAAATCAGCATTTATAAACTTAACAAGTGAAGTCTTGGGAAAAATATAGTTTATTGCCCTCAAAGTTCTGGGAGAACCTGTTGGAGGCAGACTGCATTCCCCAACGTCAGCCCATGGCTAACAGTCTCCAAGAACATAACACCAGATCAATCATCTGCTGTTTGTGAGAGCGTAGCGCAGCACTACGCACGCTGAGCAGGTTAAGGGCTGCTCCCAGCAGAAGAACACATCCTGCCACATGGACAGCCCTAGTGCACGGTGGGGGTTCTGGAACAGAGAGAGATACAGTTTGCATGAGAATGGAAAGCCAACCTGAGAGACTGTCGAGCCTGCCCAGGCAGTTAAAACACCATAGTCAAACACTGTGACATTTGCTTTAGTGAATTTCTCTTTCCAAACCAGTTTGTTTATGTTTTCACAGAATGGGAGAAATAATAGGGGGTTTTTTGTTTACTTCTCTGGTAAGCTAACATTCACATTAAACTATATGAACACAAGCATTCAGTATTTACGGCCTTTTATACCATTTTGATTGTCTTTTTAAAAAACTTACAGGCATTCACTATCAGCCAGTTACAGCTATACATATATGTAAAATTGCCACTCTGCTCTTTGCTATTCAGTATTTTAAGGTCATCTACAGCATTAATCCTGTTTCATATTTTATTAAACTACCATTCTCTTCCACCAAAAATGCTATGTTGATCTCCTAAACCCCTCTGGCTCCAGCTGTAATTCTCTTCCACCACGGATTTAGTCTGTTGCTCATCATTATGGCACCAAGTACACTTGCTTTAATAAAAACAGGAATGAATTAGTCTTTAGTTAGCAATTGTACCAAAGGGCAAGATAATGAATAGCTAAACAGACACCGGTATATAACCATTCATGTAAAATGAATGGCGTAGTCTACCTGCTTGAAATCCTTATTAAACCTTTACTTGTTTTATCCTAGTATCAACAGAACAAGGCAGAGTAGTCGACTAAGCTTTTGTAAGAATGATTTCTACAACAGGCTTAATGCAGTCCCTTAGCGTTTCAAGATAAAGCCACAATTCAAGCTTCAGAAACATAAGCAATATAATTTGACTTCTTTGGGTCAGAGCTTTACCTTCTGTCCAGATGAAGAGTATTAGTACTGCAGTCTGAGATGTTACAGTCCTTTGTCATGTACACAGTACTGTCAGTGCAGCACTTTGAAGACAGTGATAAGCAGAGCCTGCCCCCAACACACACATGGGTGCCAGAGGAGGAGGCTGAGTAAAGAGCTTACTACTCAACCTGCTGTCCACATTGCTCTCTTTTAAAGTCAGACACTACCTTTGACTCAGGAACTGTATCTTTGCTTTATTCTTCTATCCTGCCTTATGTTGCCGCTACCGTCGCTATCAGAGACAAGATACAGGACTAGATGGATCCGGCCCAGATATGCCATTCTTATTTAACATGAAGTTTCATTGGCAAACTCATAATGTAGAAAAAATCATGAGCTTTACAGAATACATACACTACTTTCCATATAATTGTTAGCATGAGCCAACAGCAGGTCTGTAGCACATATGTTTGACCTGTTCTCACTCTTCCCCAGACATCTGTCTGTGTATGTCCACTCCCTAGAGATAAACTTCTGGGATTTGTGGACAATTTCTAGAAACAGTTATGAATGTTCTTATGTCCCAGCAGGCTTGGAACATTGTTCTAAGTTCTACTTGTCTTGCTGAACCATCTTAAATCTTTTCTGTAGACGTATTTTTCTTATGAACCTGAAGAACACATAAAAAATTCAAGAT